>NC_132880.1:51214510-51514510 GCF_030463535.1 Salminus brasiliensis | reverse complement strand
CATTATACATCTTCTTATTTTTTAGCATAGGCCATAGCTAAAGCTTTTGAAAAAGTTCTGGAAAATACACGATTTGAGCTTGCCCGTCTGGCTCGTTGGTCTAGGGGTATGATTCTCGCTTCGGGTGCGAGAGGTCCCGGGTTCAAATCCCGGACGAGCCAGGCTTTTAAGGTTATCATAGATGGACTATCAATCAACACTGTTCACTGACTGGAACCATACAGTAAAACTGTGCTCTCGAGGTTCTTCTGCATATCCACTGCTCTTTAGTATGTCCCTCTGGAAGCTGCGTGTGAACACCTTACTTAGTTTTAGTGGAGGATGCCGTATTGACCCGGCTTCAGTCATAGATAGCTAGCATCTAAGGAGAACATTAAGAAAACAACTTTAATATGAAGTCTGTTTAATTTTTCAAATATTTTAAGTTCAGTAAAAAACATCAATATTGTAATGACAAAGGGTCTGGAATGTGGCTTCCACTCCACCTGAATCCGTGTTTTAGAGATTGTGCACTTCCAGTAGTCACTGATAGATGGCGCTCAGGCTACAAAAACACTTTTCCCCCAACCTCTGGCTCGTTGGTCTAGGGGTATGATTCTCGCTTAGGGTGCGAGAGGACCCGGGTTCAAATCCCGGACGAGCCCTGCTCGTTTTTTTGCCGGACACGATGGCGACATTAACGGTCGTCTGGTACGTGCCAAAATCTCAATATATAACTATTACATGAACACAAACACACAAATAAAAAAAAAAAAAAACAACAGAAAAATAGCTACCTAATTTAGTCTCTCCTCAACTTCAATACACTCAATGTAAAAATGAGGCCAAGAAACAGACGAGCGAGCAGGTCACGATCAGGGCTGCACTCCTGCTGCAGTGGGGACCTGTGTGTCCAGGGCGCTGGGGGAGGTGACGACCGGAGAAGCAGCCAGGTGGACGCAATGCCTCCTAGACGAGAACGACTTGTTAGAAATCAGAAAAGACTCGGCTTGGTATGTTTATCAGATTAGATTAATAGTTCAGTAAATGTAATATATATTTAAACATCAGTCAAGTACACTCTATATTGACTAAAATAATGGGACACTACTCATTTAATGTTTTCTTCTGAAATCAAGGGTATTAAAAAGAGTTGATTCTGATTTTGTTGGAGTAGCTGTCTCTACTGTCCAGAGAAGAAGGTTTTCTACTAGATTTGGAGCATTACCAAGCCCGGAGTGGTTCATCGGGAGATTCGGGAGGATTCCAGACGGGCTGGTTCATGTCATATATTCATACACTTTATAAGTAAAGTTTTGCATATGACACTTTAGTTTTTTGGATGTCAATGTCAGGGACCTTTATTTATTTATACAAAATGCATTTATTTAATGTTTAATGTTTATCTAAATGTTATTTTTTTTATTATACAAACGGTAGTCCCGACCTTACAATCTGGTTGGTTGAGAAGCGCTCTTACCGTGCTGATATTTGTGATAATAGCACAGCTTTTTCACACCAACTTAAAATAACAAACAAACAACTAACTGAATAAATAAATCATCTTTAAATTCTTCATGATTTTATCGCTAATTTCGTTTTTTGTTTATTCCAAACATATATTAGTTGGTAGTCTTATGGCTGGTCAGGAATGTTTTATTGTTGTTGTGTTGCTTAAGTAAAAAATAGCAAAGCCAACAACACCATAACTTCGCAGTCGAATAATATTAGCCCTAATAATCATTTCTGTGTTACCTGCGTGCGACGTGCGCATCCTCCTCCAGCAAGGTTTACTAGCCCTAAAAACAAGCTTGTGGAACAACACTATTCGTATGCGCCCATATGACAACCGTATTTCTAACAACGCTGCAACATGTGACGTGGCAGCTGTGGAAAGGCTAGCAAACACGTTCGTTAAGCGTGGCTCGTTGGTCTAGGGGTATGATTCTCGCTTTGGGTGCGAGAGGTCCCGGGTTCAAATCCCGGGCGAGCCCTGCTTTTACTGAGAAAGGTCTGACCATCAGTGAATGTAGGGCCCGTCCAGCAATGCAGGAGCAGAGAGAGACTTACAGGTGAACTACCTGAGTGATAGGCACCGCGCTGTCCTCTCCTGTAGGTAATTTCAAACCCTGTACGACTCACCTGCTGAATTAACCATCAACGCCAATCATGATCTGAATCAGCTTAGAGGAGAAAAAATGACCAAACCAACAAAAAGGCCTCAGAAGAAGTTTCAGCTACAGCAGTGAATGTTTCCTAATGACTACAGATGTAGTTATTCATGGAACCCTGAACGATGTGCCAGCATTACCAGCATGTCCGCTCCGTCCCACCAGTATGACCAGCTTAATGAAACGATATGTCAGTAGTGAGAGTTGATGATTAGTAGAGAGTGAAAGAAGTTTAGAGCTGCTAGGTTGTTGTTTTAGTACATTAAGAAATGTTGTGATCTAACGGACTCTGTCTAACAGTCACTGATAGATGGTGCTACAACTAGACTCCATGTGGAGGAGGCCTCTAACTGCTAAGACGTGGCAATCCTGAAAAACTATGAACGGTTACTCTGTGTCTGGCTCGTTGGTCTAGGGGTATGATTCTCGCTTAGGGTGCGAGAGGTCCCGGGTTCAAATCCCGGACGAGCCCTGCTCTTTTGTGTGCAGACTGAAACCGTAGAGCAGTGAGAAACTGGGATCAACTAACAGTTCATCTCTTGAAGGAAGTTTATTAATGACCTGCTATACCCCATCAGAACTTCCACTCAGCTAAATCCTTATTATTATCATCTTAGCAATATGCTACCCAAAGGGACTGAGTAGGAATATATTATAATAATCATTCTTCTTCTTCGTATTATTATTATTATTATTATTATTATTATTATTATTCTCATTATATATCTTCTTATTTTTAGCATAGGCCATAGCTAAAGCTTTTAAAAAAGTTCTGGAAAATACACGATTTGAGCTTGCCCGTCTGGCTCGTTGGTCTAGGGGTATGATTCTCGCTTCGGGTGCGAGAGGTCCCGGGTTCAAATCCCGGACGAGCCCGTTTTTTAAGGTTATCATAGATGGACTATCAATCAACACTGTTCACTGACTGGAACCATACAGTAAAACTGTGCTCTCGAGGTTCTTCTGCATATCCACTGCTCTTTAGTGTGTCCCTCTGGAAGCTGCGTGTGAACACCTTACTTAGTTTTAGTGGAGGATGCCGTATTGACCCGGCTTCAGTCATAGATAGCTAGCATCTAAGGAGAACATTAAGAAAACAACTTTAATATGAAGTCTGTTTAATTTTTCAAATATTTTAAGTTCAGTAAAAAACATCAATATTGTAATGACAAAGGGTCTGGAATGTGGCTTCCACTCCACCTGAATCCGTGTTTTAGAGATTGTGCACTTCCAGTAGTCACTGATAGATGGCGCTCAGGCTACAAAAACACTTTTCCCCCAACCTCTGGCTCGTTGGTCTAGGGGTATGATTCTCGCTTAGGGTGCGAGAGGTCCCGGGTTCAAATCCCGGACGAGCCCTGCTCGTTTTTTTGCCGGACACGATGGCGACATTAACGGTCGTCTGGTACGTGCCAAAATCTCAATATATAACTATTACATGAACACAAACACACAAATAAAAAAAAAAAACAACAACAGAAAAATAGCTACCTAATTTAGTCTCTCCTCAACTTCAATACACTCAACGTAAAAATGAGGCCAAGAAACAGACGAGCGAGCAGGTCACGATCAGGGCTGCACTCCTGCTGCAGTGGGGACCTGTGTGTCCAGGGCGCTGGGGGAGGTGACGACCGGAGAAGCAGCCAGGTGGACGCAATGCCTCCTAGACGAGAACGACTTGTTAGAAATCAGAAAAGACTCGGCTTGGTATGTTTATCAGATTAGATTAATAGTTCAGTAAATGTAATATATATTTAAACATCAGTCAAGTACACTCTATATTGACTAAAATAATGGGACACTACTCATTTAATGTTTTCTTCTGAAATCAAGGGTATTAAAAAGAGTTGATTCTGATTTTGTTGGAGTAGCTGTCTCTACTGTCCAGAGAAGAAGGTTTTCTACTAGATTTGGAGCATTACCAAGCCCGGAGTGGTTCATCGGGAGATTCGGGAGGATTCCAGATGGGCTGGTTCATGTCATATATTCATACACTTTATAAGTAAAGTTTTGCATATGACACTTTAGTTTTTTGGATGTCAATGTCAGGGACCTTTATTTATTTATACAAAATGCATTTATTTAATGTTTAATGTTTATCTAAATGTTATTTTTGTTATTATACAAACGGTAGTCCCGACCTTACAATCTGGTTGGTTGAGAAGCGCTCTTACCGTGCTGATATTTGTGATAATAGCACAACTTTTTCACACCAACTTAAAATAACAAACAAACAACTAACTGAATAAATAAATCATCTTTAAATTCTTCATGATTTTATCGCTAATTTCGTTTTTTTGTTTATTCCAAACATATATTAGTTGGTAGTCTTATGGCTGGTCAGGAATGTTTTATTGTTGTTGTGTTGCTTAAATAAAAAATAGCAAAGCCAACAACACCATAACTTCGCAGTCGAATAATATTAGCCCTAATAATCATTTCTGTGTTACCTGCGTGCGACGTGCGCATCCTCCTCCAGCAAGGTTTACTAGCCCTAACAACAAGCTTGTGGAACAACACTATTCGTATGCGCCCATATGACAACCGTATTTCTAACAACGCTGCAACATGTGACGTGGCAGCTGTGGAAAGGCTAGCAAACACGTTCGTTAAGCGTGGCTCGTTGGTCTAGGGGTATGATTCTCGCTTTGGGTGCGAGAGGTCCCGGGTTCAAATCCCGGGCGAGCCCTGCTTTTACTGAGAAAGGTCTGACCATCAGTGAATGTAGGGCCCGTCCAGCAATGCAGGAGCAGAGAGAGACTTACAGGTGAACTACCTGAGTGAAAGGCACCGCGCTGTCCTCTCCTGTAGGTAATTTCAAACCCTGTACGACTCACCTGCTGAATTAACCATCAACGCCAATCATGATCTGAATCAGCTTAGAGGAGAAAAAATGACCAAACCAACAAAAAGGCCTCAGAAGAAGTTTCAGCTACAGCAGTGAATGTTTCCTAATGACTACAGATGTAGTTATTCATGGAACCCTGAACGATGTGCCAGCATTACCAGCATGTCCGCTCCGTCCCACCAGTATGACCAGCTTAATGAAACGATATGTCAGTAGTGAGAGTTGATGATTAGTAGAGAGTGAAAGAAGTTTAGAGCTGCTAGGTTGTTGTTTTAGTACATTAAGAAATGTTGTGATCTAACGGACTCTGTCTAACAGTCACTGATAGATGGTGCTACAACTAGACTCCATGTGGAGGAGGCCTCTAACTGCTAAGACGTGGCAATCCTGAAAAACTATGAACGGTTACTTTGTGTCTGGCTCGTTGGTCTAGGGGTATGATTCTCGCTTAGGGTGCGAGAGGTCCCGGGTTCAAATCCCGGACGAGCCCTGCTCTTTTGTGTGCAGACTGAAACCGTAGAGCAGTGAGAAACTGGGATCAACTAACAGTTCATCTCTTGAAGGAAGTTTATTAATGACCTGCTATACCCCATCAGAACTTCCACTCAGCTAAATCCTTATTATTATCATCTTAGCAATATGCTACCAAAAGGGACTGAGTAGGAATATGTTATAATAATCATTCTTCTTCTTCGTATTATTATTATTATTATTATTATTATTATTATTATTATTATTCTCATTATATATCTTCTTATTTTTAGCATAGGCCATAGCTAAAGCTTTTAAAAAAGTTCTGGAAAATACACGATTTGAGCTTGCCCGTCTGGCTCGTTGGTCTAGGGGTATCATTCTCGCTTCGGGTGCGAGAGGTCCCGGGTTCAAATCCCGGACGAGCCCGGTTTTTAAGGTTATCATAGATGGACTATCAATCAACACTGTTCACTGACTGGAACCATACAGTAAAACTGTGCTCTCGAGGTTCTTCTGCATATCCACTGCTCTTTAGTGTGTCCCTCTGGAAGCTGCGTGTGAACACCTTACTTAGTTTTAGTGGAGGATGCCGTATTGACCCGGCTTCAGTCATAGATAGCTAGCATCTAAGGAGAACATTAAGAAAACAACTTTAATATGAAGTCTGTTTAATTTTTCAAATATTTTAAGTTCAGTAAAAAACATCAATATTGTAATGACAAAGGGTCTGGAATGTGGCTTCCACTCCACCTGAATCCGTGTTTTAGAGATTGTGCACTTCCAGTAGTCACTGATAGATGGCGCTCAGGCTACAAAAACACTTTTCCCCCAACCTCTGGCTCGTTGGTCTAGGGGTATGATTCTCGCTTAGGGTGCGAGAGGTCCCGGGTTCAAATCCCGGACGAGCCCTGCTCGTTTTTTTGCCGGACACGATGGCGACATTAACGGTCGTCTGGTACGTGCCAAAATCTCAATATATAACTATTACATGAACACAAACACACAAATAAAAAAAAAAAAAAACAACAGAAAAATAGCTACCTAATTTAGTCTCTCCTCAACTTCAATACACTCAATGTAAAAATGAGGCCAAGAAACAGACGAGCGAGCAGGTCACGATCAGGGCTGCACTCCTGCTGCAGTGGGGACCTGTGTGTCCAGGGCGCTGGGGGAGGTGACGACCGGAGAAGCAGCCAGGTGGACGCAATGCCTCCTAGACGAGAACGACTTGTTAGAAATCAGAAAAGACTCGGCTTGGTATGTTTATCAGATTAGATTAATAGTTCAGTAAATGTAATATATATTTAAACATCAGTCAAGTACACTCTATATTGACTAAAATAATGGGACACTACTCATTTAATGTTTTCTTCTGAAATCAAGGGTATTAAAAAGAGTTGATTCTGATTTTGTTGGAGTAGCTGTCTCTACTGTCCAGAGAAGAAGGTTTTCTACTAGATTTGGAGCATTACCAAGCCCGGAGTGGTTCATCGGGAGATTCGGGAGGATTCCAGACGGGCTGGTTCATGTCATATATTCATACACTTTATAAGTAAAGTTTTGCATATGACACTTTAGTTTTTTGGATGTCAATGTCAGGGACCTTTATTTATTTATACAAAATGCATTTATTTAATGTTTAATGTTTATCTAAATGTTATTTTTTTTATTATACAAACGGTAGTCCCGACCTTACAATCTGGTTGGTTGAGAAGCGCTCTTACCGTGCTGATATTTATGATAATAGCACAGCTTTTTCACACCAACTTAAAATAACAAACAAACAACTAACTGAATAAATAAATCATCTTTAAATTCTTCATGATTTTATCGCTAATTTCGTTTTTTGTTTATTCCAAACATATATTAGTTGGTAGTCTTATGGCTGGTCAGGAATGTTTTATTGTTGTTGTGTTGCTTAAGTAAAAAATAGCAAAGCCAACAACACCATAACTTCGCAGTCGAATAATATTAGCCCTAATAATCATTTCTGTGTTACCTGCGTGCGACGTGCGCATCCTCCTCCAGCAAGGTTTACTAGCCCTAAAAACAAGCTTGTGGAACAACACTATTCGTATGCGCCCATATGACAACCGTATTTCTAACAACGCTGCAACATGTGACGTGGCAGCTGTGGAAAGGCTAGCAAACACGTTCGTTAAGCGTGGCTCGTTGGTCTAGGGGTATGATTCTCGCTTTGGGTGCGAGAGGTCCCGGGTTCAAATCCCGGGCGAGCCCTGCTTTTACTGAGAAAGGTCTGACCATCAGTGAATGTAGGGCCCGTCCAGCAATGCAGGAGCAGAGAGAGACTTACAGGTGAACTACCTGAGTGATAGGCACCGCGCTGTCCTCTCCTGTAGGTAATTTCAAACCCTGTACGACTCACCTGCTGAATTAACCATCAACGCCAATCATGATCTGAATCAGCTTAGAGGAGAAAAAATGACCAAACCAACAAAAAGGCCTCAGAAGAAGTTTCAGCTACAGCAGTGAATGTTTCCTAATGACTACAGATGTAGTTATTCATGGAACCCTGAACGATGTGCCAGCATTACCAGCATGTCCGCTCCGTCCCACCAGTATGACCAGCTTAATGAAACGATATGTCAGTAGTGAGAGTTGATGATTAGTAGAGAGTGAAAGAAGTTTAGAGCTGCTAGGTTGTTGTTTTAGTACATTAAGAAATGTTGTGATCTAACGGACTCTGTCTAACAGTCACTGATAGATGGTGCTACAACTAGACTCCATGTGGAGGAGGCCTCTAACTGCTAAGACGTGGCAATCCTGAAAAACTATGAACGGTTACTCTGTGTCTGGCTCGTTGGTCTAGGGGTATGATTCTCGCTTAGGGTGCGAGAGGTCCCGGGTTCAAATCCCGGACGAGCCCTGCTCTTTTGTGTGCAGACTGAAACCGTAGAGCAGTGAGAAACTGGGATCAACTAACAGTTCATCTCTTGAAGGAAGTTTATTAATGACCTGCTATACCCCATCAGAACTTCCACTCAGCTAAATCCTTATTATTATCATCTTAGCAATATGCTACCCAAAGGGACTGAGTAGGAATATGTTATAATAATCATTCTTCTTCTTCGTATTATTATTATTATTATTATTATTATTATTATTATTCTCATTATATATCTTCTTATTTTTAGCATAGGCCATAGCTAAAGCTTTTAAAAAAGTTCTGGAAAATACACGATTTGAGCTTGCCCGTCTGGCTCGTTGGTCTAGGGGTATGATTCTCGCTTCGGGTGCGAGAGGTCCCGGGTTCAAATCCCGGACGAGCCCGGTTTTTAAGGTTATCATAGATGGACTATCAATCAACACTGTTCACTGACTGGAACCATACAGTAAAACTGTGCTCTCGAGGTTCTTCTGCATATCCACTGCTCTTTAGTGTGTCCCTCTGGAAGCTGCGTGTGAACACCTTACTTAGTTTTAGTGGAGGATGCCGTATTGACCCGGCTTCAGTCATAGATAGCTAGCATCTAAGGAGAACATTAAGAAAACAACTTTAATATGAAGTCTGTTTAATTTTTCAAATATTTTAAGTTCAGTAAAAAACATCAATATTGTAATGACAAAGGGTCTGGAATGTGGCTTCCACTCCACCTGAATCCGTGTTTTAGAGATTGTGCACTTCCAGTAGTCACTGATAGATGGCGCTCAGGCTACAAAAACACTTTTCCCCCAACCTCTGGCTCGTTGGTCTAGGGGTATGATTCTCGCTTAGGGTGCGAGAGGTCCCGGGTTCAAATCCCGGACGAGCCCTGCTCGTTTTTTTGCCGGACACGATGGCGACATTAACGGTCGTCTGGTACGTGCCAAAATCTCAATATATAACTATTACATGAACACAAACACACAAATAAAAAAAAAAAACAACAACAGAAAAATAGCTACCTAATTTAGTCTCTCCTCAACTTCAATACACTCAACGTAAAAATGAGGCCAAGAAACAGACGAGCGAGCAGGTCACGATCAGGGCTGCACTCCTGCTGCAGTGGGGACCTGTGTGTCCAGGGCGCTGGGGGAGGTGACGACCGGAGAAGCAGCCAGGTGGACGCAATGCCTCCTAGACGAGAACGACTTGTTAGAAATCAGAAAAGACTCGGCTTGGTATGTTTATCAGATTAGATTAATAGTTCAGTAAATGTAATATATATTTAAACATCAGTCAAGTACACTCTATATTGACTAAAATAATGGGACACTACTCATTTAATGTTTTCTTCTGAAATCAAGGGTATTAAAAAGAGTTGATTCTGATTTTGTTGGAGTAGCTGTCTCTACTGTCCAGAGAAGAAGGTTTTCTACTAGATTTGGAGCATTACCAAGCCCGGAGTGGTTCATCGGGAGATTCGGGAGGATTCCAGATGGGCTGGTTCATGTCATATATTCATACACTTTATAAGTAAAGTTTTGCATATGACACTTTAGTTTTTTGGATGTCAATGTCAGGGACCTTTATTTATTTATACAAAATGCATTTATTTAATGTTTAATGTTTATCTAAATGTTATTTTTGTTATTATACAAACGGTAGTCCCGACCTTACAATCTGGTTGGTTGAGAAGCGCTCTTACCGTGCTGATATTTGTGATAATAGCACAACTTTTTCACACCAACTTAAAATAACAAACAAACAACTAACTGAATAAATAAATCATCTTTAAATTCTTCATGATTTTATCGCTAATTTCGTTTTTTGTTTATTCCAAACATATATTAGTTGGTAGTCTTATGGCTGGTCAGGAATGTTTTATTGTTGTTGTGTTGCTTAAATAAAAAATAGCAAAGCCAACAACACCATAACTTCGCAGTCGAATAATATTAGCCCTAATAATCATTTCTGTGTTACCTGCGTGCGACGTGCGCATCCTCCTCCAGCAAGGTTTACTAGCCCTAAAAACAAGCTTGTGGAACAACACTATTCGTATGCGCCCATATGACAACCGTATTTCTAACAACGCTGCAACATGTGACGTGGCAGCTGTGGAAAGGCTAGCAAACACGTTCGTTAAGCGTGGCTCGTTGGTCTAGGGGTATGATTCTCGCTTTGGGTGCGAGAGGTCCCGGGTTCAAATCCCGGGCGAGCCCTGCTTTTACTGAGAAAGGTCTGACCATCAGTGAATGTAGGGCCCGTCCAGCAATGCAGGAGCAGAGAGAGACTTACAGGTGAACTACCTGAGTGATAGGCACCGCGCTGTCCTCTCCTGTAGGTAATTTCAAACCCTGTACGACTCACCTGCTGAATTAACCATCAACGCCAATCATGATCTGAATCAGCTTAGAGGAGAAAAAATGACCAAACCAACAAAAAGGCCTCAGAAGAAGTTTCAGCTACAGCAGTGAATGTTTCCTAATGACTACAGATGTAGTTATTCATGGAACCCTGAACGATGTGCCAGCATTACCAGCATGTCCGCTCCGTCCCACCAGTATGACCAGCTTAATGAAACGATATGTCAGTAGTGAGAGTTGATGATTAGTAGAGAGTGAAAGAAGTTTAGAGCTGCTAGGTTGTTGTTTTAGTACATTAAGAAATGTTGTGATCTAACGGACTCTGTCTAACAGTCACTGATAGATGGTGCTACAACTAGACTCCATGTGGAGGAGGCCTCTAACTGCTAAGACGTGGCAATCCTGAAAAACTATGAACGGTTACTCTGTGTCTGGCTCGTTGGTCTAGGGGTATGATTCTCGCTTAGGGTGCGAGAGGTCCCGGGTTCAAATCCCGGACGAGCCCTGCTCTTTTGTGTGCAGACTGAAACCGTAGAGCAGTGAGAAACTGGGATCAACTAACAGTTCATCTCTTGAAGGAAGTTTATTAATGACCTGCTATACCCCATCAGAACTTCCACTCAGCTAAATCCTTATTATTATCATCTTAGCAATATGCTACCCAAAGGGACTGAGTAGGAATATATTATAATAATCATTCTTCTTCTTCGTATTATTATTATTATTATTATTATTATTATTATTATTCTCATTATATATCTTCTTATTTTTAGCATAGGCCATAGCTAAAGCTTTTAAAAAAGTTCTGGAAAATACACGATTTGAGCTTGCCCGTCTGGCTCGTTGGTCTAGGGGTATGATTCTCGCTTCGGGTGCGAGAGGTCCCGGGTTCAAATCCCGGACGAGCCCGTTTTTTAAGGTTATCATAGATGGACTATCAATCAACACTGTTCACTGACTGGAACCATACAGTAAAACTGTGCTCTCGAGGTTCTTCTGCATATCCACTGCTCTTTAGTGTGTCCCTCTGGAAGCTGCGTGTGAACACCTTACTTAGTTTTAGTGGAGGATGCCGTATTGACCCGGCTTCAGTCATAGATAGCTAGCATCTAAGGAGAACATTAAGAAAACAACTTTAATATGAAGTCTGTTTAATTTTTCAAATATTTTAAGTTCAGTAAAAAACATCAATATTGTAATGACAAAGGGTCTGGAATGTGGCTTCCACTCCACCTGAATCCGTGTTTTAGAGATTGTGCACTTCCAGTAGTCACTGATAGATGGCGCTCAGGCTACAAAAACACTTTTCCCCCAACCTCTGGCTCGTTGGTCTAGGGGTATGATTCTCGCTTAGGGTGCGAGAGGTCCCGGGTTCAAATCCCGGACGAGCCCTGCTCGTTTTTTTGCCGGACACGATGGCGACATTAACGGTCGTCTGGTACGTGCCAAAATCTCAATATATAACTATTACATGAACACAAACACACAAAAAAAAAAAAAAAACAACAACAGAAAAATAGCTACCTAATTTAGTCTCTCCTCAACTTCAATACACTCAACGTAAAAATGAGGCCAAGAAACAGACGAGCGAGCAGGTCACGATCAGGGCTGCACTCCTGCTGCAGTGGGGACCTGTGTGTCCAGGGCGCTGGGGGAGGTGACGACCGGAGAAGCAGCCAGGTGGACGCAATGCCTCCTAGACGAGAACGACTTGTTAGAAATCAGAAAAGACTCGGCTTGGTATGTTTATCAGATTAGATTAATAGTTCAGTAAATGTAATATATATTTAAACATCAGTCAAGTACACTCTATATTGACTAAAATAATGGGACACTACTCATTTAATGTTTTCTTCTGAAATCAAGGGTATTAAAAAGAGTTGATTCTGATTTTGTTGGAGTAGCTGTCTCTACTGTCCAGAGAAGAAGGTTTTCTACTAGATTTGGAGCATTACCAAGCCCGGAGTGGTTCATCGGGAGATTCGGGAGGATTCCAGACGGGCTGGTTCATGTCATATATTCATACACTTTATAAGTAAAGTTTTGCATATGACACTTTAGTTTTTTGGATGTCAATGTCAGGGACCTTTATTTATTTATACAAAATGCATTTATTTAATGTTTAATGTTTATCTAAATGTTATTTTTTTTATTATACAAACGGTAGTCCCGACCTTACAATCTGGTTGGTTGAGAAGCGCTCTTACCGTGCTGATATTTATGATAATAGCACAGCTTTTTCACACCAACTTAAAATAACAAACAAACAACTAACTGAATAAATAAATCATCTTTAAATTCTTCATGATTTTATCGCTAATTTCGTTTTTTGTTTATTCCAAACATATATTAGTTGGTAGTCTTATGGCTGGTCAGGAATGTTTTATTGTTGTTGTGTTGCTTAAGTAAAAAATAGCAAAGCCAACAACACCATAACTTCGCAGTCGAATAATATTAGCCCTAATAATCATTTCTGTGTTACCTGCGTGCGACGTGCGCATCCTCCTCCAGCAAGGTTTACTAGCCCTAAAAACAAGCTTGTGGAACAACACTATTCGTATGCGCCCATATGACAACCGTATTTCTAACAACGCTGCAACATGTGACGTGGCAGCTGTGGAAAGGCTAGCAAACACGTTCGTTAAGCGTGGCTCGTTGGTCTAGGGGTATGATTCTCGCTTTGGGTGCGAGAGGTCCCGGGTTCAAATCCCGGGCGAGCCCTGCTTTTACTGAGAAAGGTCTGACCATCAGTGAATGTAGGGCCCGTCCAGCAATGCAGGAGCAGAGAGAGACTTACAGGTGAACTACCTGAGTGATAGGCACCGCGCTGTCCTCTCCTGTAGGTAATTTCAAACCCTGTACGACTCACCTGCTGAATTAACCATCAACGCCAATCATGATCTGAATCAGCTTAGAGGAGAAAAAATGACCAAACCAACAAAAAGGCCTCAGAAGAAGTTTCAGCTACAGCAGTGAATGTTTCCTAATGACTACAGATGTAGTTATTCATGGAACCCTGAACGATGTGCCAGCATTACCAGCATGTCCGCTCCGTCCCACCAGTATGACCAGCTTAATGAAACGATATGTCAGTAGTGAGAGTTGATGATTAGTAGAGAGTGAAAGAAGTTTAGAGCTGCTAGGTTGTTGTTTTAGTACATTAAGAAATGTTGTGATCTAACGGACTCTGTCTAACAGTCACTGATAGATGGTGCTACAACTAGACTCCATGTGGAGGAGGCCTCTAACTGCTAAGACGTGGCAATCCTGAAAAACTATGAACGGTTACTCTGTGTCTGGCTCGTTGGTCTAGGGGTATGATTCTCGCTTAGGGTGCGAGAGGTCCCGGGTTCAAATCCCGGACGAGCCCTGCTCTTTTGTGTGCAGACTGAAACCGTAGAGCAGTGAGAAACTGGGATCAACTAACAGTTCATCTCTTGAAGGAAGTTTATTAATGACCTGCTATACCCCATCAGAACTTCCACTCAGCTAAATCCTTATTATTATCATCTTAGCAATATGCTACCCAAAGGGACTGAGTAGGAATATATTATAATAATCATTCTTCTTCTTCGTATTATTATTATTATTATTATTATTATTATTATTATTATTATTCTCATTATATATCTTCTTATTTTTAGCATAGGCCATAGCTAAAGCTTTTAAAAAAGTTCTGGAAAATACACGATTTGAGCTTGCCCGTCTGGCTCGTTGGTCTAGGGGTATGATTCTCGCTTCGGGTGCGAGAGGTCCCGGGTTCAAATCCCGGACGAGCCCGTTTTTTAAGGTTATCATAGATGGACTATCAATCAACACTGTTCACTGACTGGAACCATACAGTAAAACTGTGCTCTCGAGGTTCTTCTGCATATCCACTGCTCTTTAGTGTGTCCCTCTGGAAGCTGCGTGTGAACACCTTACTTAGTTTTAGTGGAGGATGCCGTATTGACCCGGCTTCAGTCATAGATAGCTAGCATCTAAGGAGAACATTAAGAAAACAACTTTAATATGAAGTCTGTTTAATTTTTCAAATATTTTAAGTTCAGTAAAAAACATCAATATTGTAATGACAAAGGGTCTGGAATGTGGCTTCCACTCCACCTGAATCCGTGTTTTAGAGATTGTGCACTTCCAGTAGTCACTGATAGATGGCGCTCAGGCTACAAAAACACTTTTCCCCCAACCTCTGGCTCGTTGGTCTAGGGGTATGATTCTCGCTTAGGGTGCGAGAGGTCCCGGGTTCAAATCCCGGACGAGCCCTGCTCGTTTTTTTGCCGGACACGATGGCGACATTAACGGTCGTCTGGTACGTGCCAAAATCTCAATATATAACTATTACATGAACACAAACACACAAATAAAAAAAAAAAACAACAACAGAAAAATAGCTACCTAATTTAGTCTCTCCTCAACTTCAATACACTCAACGTAAAAATGAGGCCAAGAAACAGACGAGCGAGCAGGTCACGATCAGGGCTGCACTCCTGCTGCAGTGGGGACCTGTGTGTCCAGGGCGCTGGGGGAGGTGACGACCGGAGAAGCAGCCAGGTGGACGCAATGCCTCCTAGACGAGAACGACTTGTTAGAAATCAGAAAAGACTCGGCTTGGTATGTTTATCAGATTAGATTAATAGTTCAGTAAATGTAATATATATTTAAACATCAGTCAAGTACACTCTATATTGACTAAAATAATGGGACACTACTCATTTAATGTTTTCTTCTGAAATCAAGGGTATTAAAAAGAGTTGATTCTGATTTTGTTGGAGTAGCTGTCTCTACTGTCCAGAGAAGAAGGTTTTCTACTAGATTTGGAGCATTACCAAGCCCGGAGTGGTTCATCGGGAGATTCGGGAGGATTCCAGATGGGCTGGTTCATGTCATATATTCATACACTTTATAAGTAAAGTTTTGCATATGACACTTTAGTTTTTTGGATGTCAATGTCAGGGACCTTTATTTATTTATACAAAATGCATTTATTTAATGTTTAATGTTTATCTAAATGTTATTTTTGTTATTATACAAACGGTAGTCCCGACCTTACAATCTGGTTGGTTGAGAAGCGCTCTTACCGTGCTGATATTTGTGATAATAGCACAACTTTTTCACACCAACTTAAAATAACAAACAAACAACTAACTGAATAAATAAATCATCTTTAAATTCTTCATGATTTTATCGCTAATTTCGTTTTTTTGTTTATTCCAAACATATATTAGTTGGTAGTCTTATGGCTGGTCAGGAATGTTTTATTGTTGTTGTGTTGCTTAAATAAAAAATAGCAAAGCCAACAACACCATAACTTCGCAGTCGAATAATATTAGCCCTAATAATCATTTCTGTGTTACCTGCGTGCGACGTGCGCATCCTCCTCCAGCAAGGTTTACTAGCCCTAACAACAAGCTTGTGGAACAACACTATTCGTATGCGCCCATATGACAACCGTATTTCTAACAACGCTGCAACATGTGACGTGGCAGCTGTGGAAAGGCTAGCAAACACGTTCGTTAAGCGTGGCTCGTTGGTCTAGGGGTATGATTCTCGCTTTGGGTGCGAGAGGTCCCGGGTTCAAATCCCGGGCGAGCCCTGCTTTTACTGAGAAAGGTCTGACCATCAGTGAATGTAGGGCCCGTCCAGCAATGCAGGAGCAGAGAGAGACTTACAGGTGAACTACCTGAGTGAAAGGCACCGCGCTGTCCTCTCCTGTAGGTAATTTCAAACCCTGTACGACTCACCTGCTGAATTAACCATCAACGCCAATCATGATCTGAATCAGCTTAGAGGAGAAAAAATGACCAAACCAACAAAAAGGCCTCAGAAGAAGTTTCAGCTACAGCAGTGAATGTTTCCTAATGACTACAGATGTAGTTATTCATGGAACCCTGAACGATGTGCCAGCATTACCAGCATGTCCGCTCCGTCCCACCAGTATGACCAGCTTAATGAAACGATATGTCAGTAGTGAGAGTTGATGATTAGTAGAGAGTGAAAGAAGTTTAGAGCTGCTAGGTTGTTGTTTTAGTACATTAAGAAATGTTGTGATCTAACGGACTCTGTCTAACAGTCACTGATAGATGGTGCTACAACTAGACTCCATGTGGAGGAGGCCTCTAACTGCTAAGACGTGGCAATCCTGAAAAACTATGAACGGTTACTTTGTGTCTGGCTCGTTGGTCTAGGGGTATGATTCTCGCTTAGGGTGCGAGAGGTCCCGGGTTCAAATCCCGGACGAGCCCTGCTCTTTTGTGTGCAGACTGAAACCGTAGAGCAGTGAGAAACTGGGATCAACTAACAGTTCATCTCTTGAAGGAAGTTTATTAATGACCTGCTATACCCCATCAGAACTTCCACTCAGCTAAATCCTTATTATTATCATCTTAGCAATATGCTACCAAAAGGGACTGAGTAGGAATATGTTATAATAATCATTCTTCTTCTTCGTATTATTATTATTATTATTATTATTATTATTATTATTATTATTATTCTCATTATATATCTTCTTATTTTTAGCATAGGCCATAGCTAAAGCTTTTAAAAAAGTTCTGGAAAATACACGATTTGAGCTTGCCCGTCTGGCTCGTTGGTCTAGGGGTATCATTCTCGCTTCGGGTGCGAGAGGTCCCGGGTTCAAATCCCGGACGAGCCCGGTTTTTAAGGTTATCATAGATGGACTATCAATCAACACTGTTCACTGACTGGAACCATACAGTAAAACTGTGCTCTCGAGGTTCTTCTGCATATCCACTGCTCTTTAGTGTGTCCCTCTGGAAGCTGCGTGTGAACACCTTACTTAGTTTTAGTGGAGGATGCCGTATTGACCCGGCTTCAGTCATAGATAGCTAGCATCTAAGGAGAACATTAAGAAAACAACTTTAATATGAAGTCTGTTTAATTTTTCAAATATTTTAAGTTCAGTAAAAAACATCAATATTGTAATGACAAAGGGTCTGGAATGTGGCTTCCACTCCACCTGAATCCGTGTTTTAGAGATTGTGCACTTCCAGTAGTCACTGATAGATGGCGCTCAGGCTACAAAAACACTTTTCCCCCAACCTCTGGCTCGTTGGTCTAGGGGTATGATTCTCGCTTAGGGTGCGAGAGGTCCCGGGTTCAAATCCCGGACGAGCCCTGCTCGTTTTTTTGCCGGACACGATGGCGACATTAACGGTCGTCTGGTACGTGCCAAAATCTCAATATATAACTATTACATGAACACAAACACACAAATAAAAAAAAAAAACAACAACAGAAAAATAGCTACCTAATTTAGTCTCTCCTCAACTTCAATACACTCAATGTAAAAATGAGGCCAAGAAACAGACGAGCGAGCAGGTCACGATCAGGGCTGCACTCCTGCTGCAGTGGGGACCTGTGTGTCCAGGGCGCTGGGGGAGGTGACGACCGGAGAAGCAGCCAGGTGGACGCAATGCCTCCTAGACGAGAACGACTTGTTAGAAATCAGAAAAGACTCGGCTTGGTATGTTTATCAGATTAGATTAATAGTTCAGTAAATGTAATATATATTTAAACATCAGTCAAGTACACTCTATATTGACTAAAATAATGGGACACTACTCATTTAATGTTTTCTTCTGAAATCAAGGGTATTAAAAAGAGTTGATTCTGATTTTGTTGGAGTAGCTGTCTCTACTGTCCAGAGAAGAAGGTTTTCTACTAGATTTGGAGCATTACCAAGCCCGGAGTGGTTCATCGGGAGATTCGGGAGGATTCCAGACGGGCTGGTTCATGTCATATATTCATACACTTTATAAGTAAAGTTTTGCATATGACACTTTAGTTTTTTGGATGTCAATGTCAGGGACCTTTATTTATTTATACAAAATGCATTTATTTAATGTTTAATGTTTATCTAAATGTTATTTTTTTTATTATACAAACGGTAGTCCCGACCTTACAATCTGGTTGGTTGAGAAGCGCTCTTACCGTGCTGATATTTATGATAATAGCACAGCTTTTTCACACCAACTTAAAATAACAAACAAACAACTAACTGAATAAATAAATCATCTTTAAATTCTTCATGATTTTATCGCTAATTTCGTTTTTTGTTTATTCCAAACATATATTAGTTGGTAGTCTTATGGCTGGTCAGGAATGTTTTATTGTTGTTGTGTTGCTTAAGTAAAAAATAGCAAAGCCAACAACACCATAACTTCGCAGTCGAATAATATTAGCCCTAATAATCATTTCTGTGTTACCTGCGTGCGACGTGCGCATCCTCCTCCAGCAAGGTTTACTAGCCCTAAAAACAAGCTTGTGGAACAACACTATTCGTATGCGCCCATATGACAACCGTATTTCTAACAACGCTGCAACATGTGACGTGGCAGCTGTGGAAAGGCTAGCAAACACGTTCGTTAAGCGTGGCTCGTTGGTCTAGGGGTATGATTCTCGCTTTGGGTGCGAGAGGTCCCGGGTTCAAATCCCGGGCGAGCCCTGCTTTTACTGAGAAAGGTCTGACCATCAGTGAATGTAGGGCCCGTCCAGCAATGCAGGAGCAGAGAGAGACTTACAGGTGAACTACCTGAGTGATAGGCACCGCGCTGTCCTCTCCTGTAGGTAATTTCAAACCCTGTACGACTCACCTGCTGAATTAACCATCAACGCCAATCATGATCTGAATCAGCTTAGAGGAGAAAAAATGACCAAACCAACAAAAAGGCCTCAGAAGAAGTTTCAGCTACAGCAGTGAATGTTTCCTAATGACTACAGATGTAGTTATTCATGGAACCCTGAACGATGTGCCAGCATTACCAGCATGTCCGCTCCGTCCCACCAGTATGACCAGCTTAATGAAACGATATGTCAGTAGTGAGAGTTGATGATTAGTAGAGAGTGAAAGAAGTTTAGAGCTGCTAGGTTGTTGTTTTAGTACATTAAGAAATGTTGTGATCTAACGGACTCTGTCTAACAGTCACTGATAGATGGTGCTACAACTAGACTCCATGTGGAGGAGGCCTCTAACTGCTAAGACGTGGCAATCCTGAAAAACTATGAACGGTTACTCTGTGTCTGGCTCGTTGGTCTAGGGGTATGATTCTCGCTTAGGGTGCGAGAGGTCCCGGGTTCAAATCCCGGACGAGCCCTGCTCTTTTGTGTGCAGACTGAAACCGTAGAGCAGTGAGAAACTGGGATCAACTAACAGTTCATCTCTTGAAGGAAGTTTATTAATGACCTGCTATACCCCATCAGAACTTCCACTCAGCTAAATCCTTATTATTATCATCTTAGCAATATGCTACCCAAAGGGACTGAGTAGGAATATGTTATAATAATCATTCTTCTTCTTCGTATTATTATTATTATTATTATTATTATTATTATTATTCTCATTATATATCTTCTTATTTTTAGCATAGGCCATAGCTAAAGCTTTTAAAAAAGTTCTGGAAAATACACGATTTGAGCTTGCCCGTCTGGCTCGTTGGTCTAGGGGTATGATTCTCGCTTCGGGTGCGAGAGGTCCCGGGTTCAAATCCCGGACGAGCCCGGTTTTTAAGGTTATCATAGATGGACTATCAATCAACACTGTTCACTGACTGGAACCATACAGTAAAACTGTGCTCTCGAGGTTCTTCTGCATATCCACTGCTCTTTAGTGTGTCCCTCTGGAAGCTGCGTGTGAACACCTTACTTAGTTTTAGTGGAGGATGCCGTATTGACCCGGCTTCAGTCATAGATAGCTAGCATCTAAGGAGAACATTAAGAAAACAACTTTAATATGAAGTCTGTTTAATTTTTCAAATATTTTAAGTTCAGTAAAAAACATCAATATTGTAATGACAAAGGGTCTGGAATGTGGCTTCCACTCCACCTGAATCCGTGTTTTAGAGATTGTGCACTTCCAGTAGTCACTGATAGATGGCGCTCAGGCTACAAAAACACTTTTCCCCCAACCTCTGGCTCGTTGGTCTAGGGGTATGATTCTCGCTTAGGGTGCGAGAGGTCCCGGGTTCAAATCCCGGACGAGCCCTGCTCGTTTTTTTGCCGGACACGATGGCGACATTAACGGTCGTCTGGTACGTGCCAAAATCTCAATATATAACTATTACATGAACACAAACACACAAATAAAAAAAAAAAACAACAACAGAAAAATAGCTACCTAATTTAGTCTCTCCTCAACTTCAATACACTCAACGTAAAAATGAGGCCAAGAAACAGACGAGCGAGCAGGTCACGATCAGGGCTGCACTCCTGCTGCAGTGGGGACCTGTGTGTCCAGGGCGCTGGGGGAGGTGACGACCGGAGAAGCAGCCAGGTGGACGCAATGCCTCCTAGACGAGAACGACTTGTTAGAAATCAGAAAAGACTCGGCTTGGTATGTTTATCAGATTAGATTAATAGTTCAGTAAATGTAATATATATTTAAACATCAGTCAAGTACACTCTATATTGACTAAAATAATGGGACACTACTCATTTAATGTTTTCTTCTGAAATCAAGGGTATTAAAAAGAGTTGATTCTGATTTTGTTGGAGTAGCTGTCTCTACTGTCCAGAGAAGAAGGTTTTCTACTAGATTTGGAGCATTACCAAGCCCGGAGTGGTTCATCGGGAGATTCGGGAGGATTCCAGATGGGCTGGTTCATGTCATATATTCATACACTTTATAAGTAAAGTTTTGCATATGACACTTTAGTTTTTTGGATGTCAATGTCAGGGACCTTTATTTATTTATACAAAATGCATTTATTTAATGTTTAATGTTTATCTAAATGTTATTTTTGTTATTATACAAACGGTAGTCCCGACCTTACAATCTGGTTGGTTGAGAAGCGCTCTTACCGTGCTGATATTTGTGATAATAGCACAACTTTTTCACACCAACTTAAAATAACAAACAAACAACTAACTGAATAAATAAATCATCTTTAAATTCTTCATGATTTTATCGCTAATTTCGTTTTTTGTTTATTCCAAACATATATTAGTTGGTAGTCTTATGGCTGGTCAGGAATGTTTTATTGTTGTTGTGTTGCTTAAATAAAAAATAGCAAAGCCAACAACACCATAACTTCGCAGTCGAATAATATTAGCCCTAATAATCATTTCTGTGTTACCTGCGTGCGACGTGCGCATCCTCCTCCAGCAAGGTTTACTAGCCCTAAAAACAAGCTTGTGGAACAACACTATTCGTATGCGCCCATATGACAACCGTATTTCTAACAACGCTGCAACATGTGACGTGGCAGCTGTGGAAAGGCTAGCAAACACGTTCGTTAAGCGTGGCTCGTTGGTCTAGGGGTATGATTCTCGCTTTGGGTGCGAGAGGTCCCGGGTTCAAATCCCGGGCGAGCCCTGCTTTTACTGAGAAAGGTCTGACCATCAGTGAATGTAGGGCCCGTCCAGCAATGCAGGAGCAGAGAGAGACTTACAGGTGAACTACCTGAGTGATAGGCACCGCGCTGTCCTCTCCTGTAGGTAATTTCAAACCCTGTACGACTCACCTGCTGAATTAACCATCAACGCCAATCATGATCTGAATCAGCTTAGAGGAGAAAAAATGACCAAACCAACAAAAAGGCCTCAGAAGAAGTTTCAGCTACAGCAGTGAATGTTTCCTAATGACTACAGATGTAGTTATTCATGGAACCCTGAACGATGTGCCAGCATTACCAGCATGTCCGCTCCGTCCCACCAGTATGACCAGCTTAATGAAACGATATGTCAGTAGTGAGAGTTGATGATTAGTAGAGAGTGAAAGAAGTTTAGAGCTGCTAGGTTGTTGTTTTAGTACATTAAGAAATGTTGTGATCTAACGGACTCTGTCTAACAGTCACTGATAGATGGTGCTACAACTAGACTCCATGTGGAGGAGGCCTCTAACTGCTAAGACGTGGCAATCCTGAAAAACTATGAACGGTTACTCTGTGTCTGGCTCGTTGGTCTAGGGGTATGATTCTCGCTTAGGGTGCGAGAGGTCCCGGGTTCAAATCCCGGACGAGCCCTGCTCTTTTGTGTGCAGACTGAAACCGTAGAGCAGTGAGAAACTGGGATCAACTAACAGTTCATCTCTTGAAGGAAGTTTATTAATGACCTGCTATACCCCATCAGAACTTCCACTCAGCTAAATCCTTATTATTATCATCTTAGCAATATGCTACCCAAAGGGACTGAGTAGGAATATATTATAATAATCATTCTTCTTCTTCGTATTATTATTATTATTATTATTATTATTATTATTATTCTCATTATATATCTTCTTATTTTTAGCATAGGCCATAGCTAAAGCTTTTAAAAAAGTTCTGGAAAATACACGATTTGAGCTTGCCCGTCTGGCTCGTTGGTCTAGGGGTATGATTCTCGCTTCGGGTGCGAGAGGTCCCGGGTTCAAATCCCGGACGAGCCCGTTTTTTAAGGTTATCATAGATGGACTATCAATCAACACTGTTCACTGACTGGAACCATACAGTAAAACTGTGCTCTCGAGGTTCTTCTGCATATCCACTGCTCTTTAGTGTGTCCCTCTGGAAGCTGCGTGTGAAC
This sequence comes from Salminus brasiliensis, assembly GCF_030463535.1. Lineage (NCBI taxonomy): Eukaryota > Metazoa > Chordata > Actinopteri > Characiformes > Bryconidae > Salminus > Salminus brasiliensis. The sequence continues at coordinate 51,491,269 of NC_132880.1, read as the reverse complement.
ACCTTACTTAGTTTTAGTGGAGGATGCCGTATTGACCCGGCTTCAGTCATAGATAGCTAGCATCTAAGGAGAACATTAAGAAAACAACTTTAATATGAAGTCTGTTTAATTTTTCAAATATTTTAAGTTCAGTAAAAAACATCAATATTGTAATGACAAAGGGTCTGGAATGTGGCTTCCACTCCACCTGAATCCGTGTTTTAGAGATTGTGCACTTCCAGTAGTCACTGATAGATGGCGCTCAGGCTACAAAAACACTTTTCCCCCAACCTCTGGCTCGTTGGTCTAGGGGTATGATTCTCGCTTAGGGTGCGAGAGGTCCCGGGTTCAAATCCCGGACGAGCCCTGCTCGTTTTTTTGCCGGACACGATGGCGACATTAACGGTCGTCTGGTACGTGCCAAAATCTCAATATATAACTATTACATGAACACAAACACACAAAAAAAAAAAAAAAACAACAACAGAAAAATAGCTACCTAATTTAGTCTCTCCTCAACTTCAATACACTCAACGTAAAAATGAGGCCAAGAAACAGACGAGCGAGCAGGTCACGATCAGGGCTGCACTCCTGCTGCAGTGGGGACCTGTGTGTCCAGGGCGCTGGGGGAGGTGACGACCGGAGAAGCAGCCAGGTGGACGCAATGCCTCCTAGACGAGAACGACTTGTTAGAAATCAGAAAAGACTCGGCTTGGTATGTTTATCAGATTAGATTAATAGTTCAGTAAATGTAATATATATTTAAACATCAGTCAAGTACACTCTATATTGACTAAAATAATGGGACACTACTCATTTAATGTTTTCTTCTGAAATCAAGGGTATTAAAAAGAGTTGATTCTGATTTTGTTGGAGTAGCTGTCTCTACTGTCCAGAGAAGAAGGTTTTCTACTAGATTTGGAGCATTACCAAGCCCGGAGTGGTTCATCGGGAGATTCGGGAGGATTCCAGATGGGCTGGTTCATGTCATATATTCATACACTTTATAAGTAAAGTTTTGCATATGACACTTTAGTTTTTTGGATGTCAATGTCAGGGACCTTTATTTATTTATACAAAATGCATTTATTTAATGTTTAATGTTTATCTAAATGTTATTTTTGTTATTATACAAACGGTAGTCCCGACCTTACAATCTGGTTGGTTGAGAAGCGCTCTTACCGTGCTGATATTTGTGATAATAGCACAACTTTTTCACACCAACTTAAAATAACAAACAAACAACTAACTGAATAAATAAATCATCTTTAAATTCTTCATGATTTTATCGCTAATTTCGTTTTTTTGTTTATTCCAAACATATATTAGTTGGTAGTCTTATGGCTGGTCAGGAATGTTTTATTGTTGTTGTGTTGCTTAAATAAAAAATAGCAAAGCCAACAACACCATAACTTCGCAGTCGAATAATATTAGCCCTAATAATCATTTCTGTGTTACCTGCGTGCGACGTGCGCATCCTCCTCCAGCAAGGTTTACTAGCCATAAAAACAAGCTTGTGGAACAACACTATTCGTATGCGCCCATATGACAACCGTATTTCTAACAACGCTGCAACATGTGACGTGGCAGCTGTGGAAAGGCTAGCAAACACGTTCGTTAAGCGTGGCTCGTTGGTCTAGGGGTATGATTCTCGCTTTGGGTGCGAGAGGTCCCGGGTTCAAATCCCGGGCGAGCCCTGCTTTTACTGAGAAAGGTCTGACCATCAGTGAATGTAGGGCCCGTCCAGCAATGCAGGAGCAGAGAGAGACTTACAGGTGAACTACCTGAGTGATAGGCACCGCGCTGTCCTCTCCTGTAGGTAATTTCAAACCCTGTACGACTCACCTGCTGAATTAACCATCAACGCCAATCATGATCTGAATCAGCTTAGAGGAGAAAAAATGACCAAACCAACAAAAAGGCCTCATAAGAAGTTTCAGCTACAGCAGTGAATGTTTCCTAATGACTACAGATGTAGTTATTCATGGAACCCTGAACGATGTGCCAGCATTACCAGCATGTCCGCTCCGTCCCACCAGTATGACCAGCTTAATGAAACGATATGTCAGTAGTGAGAGTTGATGATTAGTAGAGAGTGAAAGAAGTTTAGAGCTGCTAGGTTGTTGTTTTAGTACATTAAGAAATGTTGTGATCTAACGGACTCTGTCTAACAGTCACTGATAGATGGTGCTACAACTAGACTCCATGTGGAGGAGGCCTCTAACTGCTAAGACGTGACAATCCTGAAAAACTATGAACGGTTACTCTGTGTCTGGCTCGTTGGTCTAGGGGTATGATTCTCGCTTAGGGTGCGAGAGGTCCCGGGTTCAAATCCCGGACGAGCCCTGCTCTTTTGTGTGCAGACTGAAACAGTAGAGCAGTGAGAAACTGGGATCAACTAACAGTTCATCTCTTGAAGGAAGTTTATTAATGACCTGCTATACCCCACCAGAACTTCCACTCAGCTAAATCCTTATTATTATCATCTTAGCAATATGCTACCCAAAGGGACTGAGTAGGAATAAATTATAATAATCATTCTTCTTCTTCGTATTATTATTATTATTATTATTATTATTATTATTATTATTCTCATTATACATCTTCTTATTTTTTAGCATAGGCCATAGCTAAAGCTTTTGAAAAAGTTCTGGAAAATACACGATTTGAGCTTGCCCGTCTGGCTCGTTGGTCTAGGGGTATGATTCTCGCTTCGGGTGCGAGAGGTCCCGGGTTCAAATCCCGGACGAGCCCGGCTTTTAAGGTTATCATAGATGGACTATCAATCAACACTGTTCACTGACTGGAACCATACAGTAAAACTGTGCTCTCGAGGTTCTTCTGCATATCCACTGCTCTTTAGTATGTCCCTCTGGAAGCTGCGTGTGAACACCTTACTTAGTTTTAGTGGAGGATGCCGTATTGACCCGGCTTCAGTCATAGATAGCTAGCATCTAAGGAGAACATTAAGAAAAGAACTTTAATATGAAGTCTGTTTAATTTTTCAAATATTTTAAGTTCAGTAAAAAACATCAATATTGTAATGACAAAGGGTCTGGAATGTGGCTTCCACTCCACCTGAATCCGTGTTTTAGAGATTGTGCACTTCCAGTAGTCACTGATAGATGGCGCTCAGGCTACAAAAACACTTTTCCCCCAACCTCTGGCTCGTTGGTCTAGGGGTATGATTCTCGCTTAGGGTGCGAGAGGTCCCGGGTTCAAATCCCGGACGAGCCCTGCTCGTTTTTTTGCCGGACACGATGGCGACATTAACGGTCGTCTGGTACGTGCCAAAATCTCAATATATAACTATAACATGAACACAAACACACAAATAAAAAAAAAAAACAACAACAGAAAAATAGCTACCTAATTTAGTCTCTCCTCAACTTCAATACACTCAACGTAAAAATGAGGCCAAGAAACAGACGAGCGAGCAGGTCACGATCAGGGCTGCACTCCTGCTGCAGTGGGGACCTGTGTGTCCAGGGCGCTGGGGGAGGTGACGACCGGAGAAGCAGCCAGGTGGACGCAATGCCTCCTAGACGAGAACGACTTGTTAGAAATCAGAAAAGACTCGGCTTGGTATGTTTATCAGATTAGATTAATAGTTCAGTAAATGTAATATATATTTAAACATCAGTCAAGTACACTCTATATTGACTAAAATAATGGGACACTACTCATTTAATGTTTTCTTCTGAAATCAAGGGTATTAAAAAGAGTTGATTCTGATTTTGTTGGAGTAGCTGTCTCTACTGTCCAGAGAAGAAGGTTTTCTACTAGATTTGGAGCATTACCAAGCCCGGAGTGGTTCATCGGGAGATTCGGGAGGATTCCAGATGGGCTGGTTCATGTCATATATTCATACACTTTATAAGTAAAGTTTTGCATATGACACTTTAGTTTTTTGGATGTCAATGTCAGGGACCTTTATTTATTTATACAAAATGCATTTATTTAATGTTTAATGTTTATCTAAATGTTATTTTTGTTATTATACAAACGGTAGTCCCGACCTTACAATCTGGTTGGTTGAGAAGCGCTCTTACCGTGCTGATATTTGTGATAATAGCACAGCTTTTTCACACCAACTTAAAATAACAAACAAACAACTAACTGAATAAATAAATCATCTTTAAATTCTTCATGATTTTATCGCTAATTTCGTTTTTTGTTTATTCCAAACATATATTAGTTGGTAGTCTTATGGCTGGTCAGGAATGTTTTATTGTTGTTGTGTTGCTTAAATAAAAAATAGCAAAGCCAACAACACCATAACTTCGCAGTCGAATAATATTAGCCCTAATAATCATTTCTGTGTTACCTGCGTGCGACGTGCGCATCCTCCTCCAGCAAGGTTTACTAGCCCTAAAAACAAGCTTGTGGAACAACACTATTCGTATGCGCCCATATGACAACCGTATTTCTAACAACGCTGCAACATGTGACGTGGCAGCTGTGGAAAGGCTAGCAAACACGTTCGTTAAGCGTGGCTCGTTGGTCTAGGGGTATGATTCTCGCTTTGGGTGCGAGAGGTCCCGGGTTCAAATCCCGGACGAGCCCCGCTCTTTTGTGTGCAGACTGAAACCGTAGAGCAGTGAGAAACTGGGATCAACTAACAGTTCATCTCTTGAAGGAAGTTTATTAATGACCTGCTATACCCCATCAGAACTTCCACTCAGCTAAATCCTTATTATTATCATCTTAGCAATATGCTACCCAAAGGGACTGAGTAGGAATATGTTATAATAATCATTCTTCTTCTTCGTATTATTATTATTATTATTATTATTATTATTATTATTATTATTCTCATTATATATCTTCTTATTTTTAGCATAGGCCATAGCTAAAGCTTTTAAAAAAGTTCTGGAAAATACACGATTTGAGCTTGCCCGTCTGGCTCGTTGGTCTAGGGGTATGATTCTCGCTTCGGGTGCGAGAGGTCCCGGGTTCAAATCCCGGACGAGCCCGGTTTTTAAGGTTATCATAGATGGACTATCAATCAACACTGTTCACTGACTGGAACCATAAAGTAAAACTGTGCTCTCGAGGTTCTTCTGCATATCCACTGCTCTTTAGTGTGTCCCTCTGGAAGCTGCGTGTGAACACCTTACTTAGTTTTAGTGGAGGATGCCGTATTGACCCGGCTTCAGTCATAGATAGCTAGCATCTAAGGAGAACATTAAGAAAACAACTTTAATATGAAGTCTGTTTAATTTTTCAAATATTTTAAGTTCAGTAAAAAACATCAATATTGTAATGACAAAGGGTCTGGAATGTGGCTTCCACTCCACCTGAATCCGTGTTTTAGAGATTGTGCACTTCCAGTAGTCACTGATAGATGGCGCTCAGGCTACAAAAACACTTTTCCCCCAACCTCTGGCTCGTTGGTCTAGGGGTATGATTCTCGCTTAGGGTGCGAGAGGTCCCGGGTTCAAATCCCGGACGAGCCCTGCTCGTTTTTTGCCGGACACGATGGCGACATTAACGGTCGTCTGGTACGTGCCAAAATCTCAATATATAACTATTACATGAACACAAACACACAAATAAAAAAAAAAACAACAACAGAAAAATAGCAACCTAATTTAGTCTCTCCTCAACTTCAATACACTCAACGTAAAAATGAGGCCAAGAAACAGACGAGCGAGCAGGTCACGATCAGGGCTGCACTCCTGCTGCAGTGGGGACCTGTGTGTCCAGGGCGCTGGGGGAGGTGACGACCGGAGAAGCAGCCAGGTGGACGCAATGCCTCCTAGACGAGAACGACTTGTTAGAAATCAGAAAAGACTCGGCTTGGTATGTTTATCAGATTAGATTAATAGTTCAGTAAATGTAATATATATTTAAACATCAGTCAAGTACACTCTATATTGACTAAAATAATGGGACACTACTCATTTAATGTTTTCTTCTGAAATCAAGGGTATTAAAAAGAGTTGATTCTGATTTTGTTGGAGTAGCTGTCTCTACTGTCCAGAGAAGAAGGTTTTCTACTAGATTTGGAGCATTACCAAGCCCGGAGTGGTTCATCGGGAGATTCGGGAGGATTCCAGATGGGCTGGTTCATGTCATATATTCATACACTTTATAAGTAAAGTTTTGCATATGACACTTTAGTTTTTTGGATGTCAATGTCAGGGACCTTTATTTATTTATACAAAATGCATTTATTTAATGTTTAATGTTTATCTAAATGTTATTTTTGTTATTATACAAACGGTAGTCCCGACCTTACAATCTGGTTGGTTGAGAAGCGCTCTTACCGTGCTGATATTTATGATAATAGCACAGCTTTTTCACACCAACTTAAAATAACAAACAAACAACTAACTGAATAAATAAATCATCTTTAAATTCTTCATGATTTTATCGCTAATTTCGTTTTTTGTTTATTCCAAACATATATTAGTTGGTAGTCTTATGGCTGGTCAGGAATGTTTTATTGTTGTTGTGTTGCTTAAGTAAAAAATAGCAAAGCCAACAACACCATAACTTCGCAGTCGAATAATATTAGCCCTAATAATCATTTCTGTGTTACCTGCGTGCGACGTGCGCATCCTCCTCCAGCAAGGTTTACTAGCCCTAAAAACAAGCTTGTGGAACAACACTATTCGTATGCGCCCATATGACAACCGTATTTCTAACAACGCTGCAACATGTGACGTGGCAGCTGTGGAAAGGCTAGCAAACACGTTCGTTAAGCGTGGCTCGTTGGTCTAGGGGTATGATTCTCGCTTTGGGTGCGAGAGGTCCCGGGTTCAAATCCCGGGCGAGCCCTGCTTTTACTGAGAAAGGTCTGACCATCAGTGAATGTAGGGCCCGTCCAGCAATGCAGGAGCAGAGAGAGACTTACAGGTGAACTACCTGAGTGATAGGCACCGCGCTGTCCTCTCCTGTAGGTAATTTCAAACCCTGTACGACTCACCTGCTGAATTAACCATCAACGCCAATAATGATCTGAATCAGCTTAGAGGAGAAAAAATGACCAAACCAACAAAAAGGCCTCAGAAGAAGTTTCAGCTACAGCAGTGAATGTTTCCTAATGACTACAGATGTAGTTATTCATGGAACCCTGAACGATGTGCCAGCATTACCAGCATGTCCGCTCCGTCCCACCAGTATGACCAGCTTAATGAAACGATATGTCAGTAGTGAGAGTTGATGATTAGTAGAGAGTGAAAGAAGTTTAGAGCTGCTAGGTTGTTGTTTTAGTACATTAAGAAATGTTGTGATCTAACGGACTCTGTCTAACAGTCACTGATAGATGGTGCTACAACTAGACTCCATGTGGAGGAGGCCTCTAACTGCTGAGACGTGGCAATCCTGAAAAACTATGAACGGTTACTCTGTGTCTGGCTCGTTGGTCTAGGGGTATGATTCTCGCTTAGGGTGCGAGAGGTCCCGGGTTCAAATCCCGAACGAGCCCCGCTCTTTTGTGTGCAGACTGAAACCGTAGAGCAGTGAGAAACTGGGATCAACTAACAGTTCATCTCTTGAAGGAAGTTTATTAATGACCTGCTATACCCCATCAGAACTTCCACTCAGCTAAATCCTTATTATTATCATCTTAGCAATATGCTACCCAAAGGGACTGAGTAGGAATATGTTATAATAATCATTCTTCTTCTTCGTATTATTATTATTATTATTATTATTATTATTATTATTATTATTATTATTATTATTCTCATTATATATCTTCTTATTTTTAGCATAGGCCATAGCTAAAGCTTTTAAAAAAGTTCTGGAAAATACACGATTTGAGCTTGCCCGTCTGGCTCGTTGGTCTAGGGGTATGATTCTCGCTTCGGGTGCGAGAGGTCCCGGGTTCAAATCCCGGACGAGCCCGGTTTTTAAGGTTATCATAGATGGACTATCAATCAACACTGTTCACTGACTGGAACCATACAGTAAAACTGTGCTCTCGAGGTTCTTCTGCATATCCACTGCTCTTTAGTGTGTCCCTCTGGAAGCTGCGTGTGAACACCTTACTTAGTTTTAGTGGAGGATGCCGTATTGACCCGGCTTCAGTCATAGATAGCTAGCATCTAAGGAGAACATTAAGAAAACAACTTTAATATGAAGTCTGTTTAATTTTTCAAATATTTTAAGTTCAGTAAAAAACATCAATATTGTAATGACAAAGGGTCTGGAATGTGGCTTCCACTCCACCTGAATCCGTGTTTTAGAGATTGTGCACTTCCAGTAGTCACTGATAGATGGCGCTCAGGCTACAAAAACACTTTTCCCCCAACCTCTGGCTCGTTGGTCTAGGGGTATGATTCTCGCTTAGGGTGCGAGAGGTCCCGGGTTCAAATCCCGGACGAGCCCTGCTCGTTTTTTTGCCGGACACGATGGCGACATTAACGGTCGTCTGGTACGTGCCAAAATCTCAATATATAACTATTACATGAACACAAACACACAAATAAAAAAAAAAAACAACAACAGAAAAAAGCAACCTAATTTAGTCTCTCCTTAACTTCAATACACTCAACGTAAAAATGAGGCCAAGAAACAGACGAGCGAGCAGGTCACGATCAGGGCTGCACTCCTGCTGCAGTGGGGACCTGTGTGTCCAGGGCGCTGGGGGAGGTGACGACCGGAGAAGCAGCCAGGTGGACGCAATGCCTCCTAGACGAGAACGACTTGTTAGAAATCAGAAAAGACTCGGCTTGGTATGTTTATCAGATTAGATTAATAGTTCAGTAAATGTAATATATATTTAAACATCAGTCAAGTACACTCTATATTGACTAAAATAATGGGACACAACTCATTTAATGTTTTCTTCTGAAATCAAGGGTATTAAAAAGAGTTGATTCTGATTTTGTTGGAGTAGCTGTCTCTACTGTCCAGAGAAGAAGGTTTTCTACTAGATTTGGAGCATTACCAAGCCCGGAGTGGTTCATCGGGAGATTCGGGAGGATTCCAGATGGGCTGGTTCATGTCATATATTCATACACTTTATAAGTAAAGTTTTGCATATGACACTTTAGTTTTTTGGATGTCAATGTCAGGGACCTTTATTTATTTATACAAAATGCATTTATTTAATGTTTAATGTTTATCTAAATGTTATTTTTGTTATTATACAAACGGTAGTCCCGACCTTACAATCTGGTTGGTTGAGAAGCGCTCTTACCTTGCTGATATTTGTGATAATAGCACAGCTTTTTCACACCAACTTAAAATAACAAACAAACAACTAACTGAATAAATAAATCATCTTTAAATTCTTCATGATTTTATCGCTAATTTCGTTTTTTGTTTATTCCAAACATATATTAGTTGGTAGTCTTATGGCTGGTCAGGAATGTTTTATTGTTGTTGTGTTGCTTAAATAAAAAATAGCAAAGCCAACAACACCATAACTTCGCAGTCGAATAATATTAGCCCTAATAATCATTTCTGTGTTACCTGCGTGCGACGTGCGCATCCTCCTCCAGCAAGGTTTACTAGCCCTAACAACAAGCTTGTGGAACAACACTATTCGTATGCGCCCATATGACAACCATATTTCTAACAACGCTGCAACATGTGACGTGGCAGCTGTGGAAAGGCTAGCAAACACGATCGTTAAGCATGGCTCGTTGGTCTAGGGGTATGATTCTCGCTTTGGGTGCGAGAGGTCCCAGGTTCAAATCCCGGACGAGCCCTGCTTTTACTGAGAAAGGTCTGACCATCAGTGAATGTAGGGCCCGTCCAGCAATGCAGGAGCAGAGAGAGACTTACAGGTGAACTACCTGAGTGATAGGCACCGCGCTGTCCTCTCCTGTAGGTAATTTCAAACCCTGTACGACTCACCTGCTGAATTAACCATCAACGCCAATCATGATCTGAATCAGCTTAGAGGAGGAAAATGACCAAACCTACAAAAAGGCCTCAGAAGAAGTTTCAGCTACAGCAGTGAATGTTTCCTAATGACTACAGATGTAGTTATTCATGGAACCCTGAACGATGTGCCAGCATTACCAGCATGTCCGCTCCGTCCCACCAGTATGACCAGCTTAATGAAACGATATGTCAGTAGTGAGAGTTGATGATTAGTAGAGAGTGAAAGAAGTTTAGAGCTGCTAGGTTGTTGTTTTAGTACATTAAGAAATGTTGTGATCTAACGGACTCTGTCTAACAGTCACTGATAGATGGTGCTACAACTAGACTCCATGTGGAGGAGGCCTCTAACTGCTAAGACGTGGCAATCCTGAAAAACTATGAACGGTTACTCTGTGTCTGGCTCGTTGGTCTAGGGGTATGATTCTCGCTTAGGGTGCGAGAGGTCCCGGGTTCAAATCCCGGACGAGCCCTGCTCTTTTGTGTGCAGACTGAAACCGTAGAGCAGTGAGAAACTGGGATCAACTAACAGTTCATCTCTTGAAGGAAGTTTATTAATGATCTGCTATACCCCACCAGAACTTCCACTCAGCTAAATTCTTATTATTATCATCTTAGCAATATGCTACCCAAAGGGACTGAGTAGGAATAAATTATAATAATCATTCTTCTTCTTCGTATTATTATTATTATTATTATTATTATTATTATTCTCATTATACATCTTCTTATTTTTTAGCATAGGCCATAGCTAAAGCTTTTGAAAAAGTTCTGGAAAATACACGATTTGAGCTTACCCGTCTGGCTCGTTGGTCTAGGGGTATGATTCTCGCTTCGGGTGCGAGAGGTCCCGGGTTCAAATCCCGGACGAGCCCGGCTTTTAAGGTTATCATAGATGGACTATCAATCAACACTGTTCACTGACTGGAACCATACAGTAAAACTGTGCTCTCGAGGTTCTTCTGCATATCCACTGCTCTTTAGTGTGTCCCTCTGGAAGCTGCGTGTGAACACCTTACTTAGTTTTAGTGGAGGATGCCGTATTGACCCGGCTTCAGTCATAGATAGCTAGCATCTAAGGAGAACATTAAGAAAACAACTTCAATATGAAGTCTGTTTAATTTTTCAAATATTTTAAGTTCAGTAAAAAACATCAATATTGTAATGACAAAGGGTCTGGAATGTGGCTTCCACTCCACCTGAATCCGTGTTTTAGAGATTGTGCACTTCCAGTAGTCACTGATAGATGACGCTCAGGCTACAAAAACACTTTTCCCCCAACCTCTGGCTCGTTGGTCTAGGGGTATGATTCTCGCTTTGGGTGCGAGAGGTCCCGGGTTCAAATCCCGGACGAGCCCTCCTCGTTTTTTTGCCGGACACGATGGCGACATTAACGGTCGTCTGGTACGTGCGAAAATCTCAATATATAACTATTACATGAAAACACACACACAAAAAAAAAAAACAACAACAGAAAAAAAGCAACCTAATTTAGTCTCTCCTCAACTTCAATACACTCAACGTAAAAATGAGGCCAAGAAACAGACGAGCGAGCAGGTCACGATCAGGGCTGCACTCCTGCTGCAGTGGGGACCTGTGTTTCCAGGGCGCTGGGGGAGGTGACGACCGGAGAAGCAGCCAGGTGGACGCAATGCCTCCTAGACGAGAATGACTTGTTAGAAATCAGAAAAGACTCGGCTTGGTATGTTTATCAGATTAGATTAATAGTTCAGTAAATGTAATATATATTTAAACATCAGTCAAGTACACTCTATATTGACTAAAATAATGGGACACTACTCATTTAATGTTTTCTTCTGAAATCAAGGGTATTAAAAAGAGTTGATTCTGATTTTGTTGGAGTAGCTGTCTCTACTGTCCAGAGAAGAAGGTTTTCTACTAGATTTGGAGCATTACCAAGCCCGGAGTGGTTCATCGGGAGATTCGGGAGGATTCCAGATGGGCTGGTTCATGTCATATATTCATACACTTTATAAGTAAAGTTTTGCATATGACACTTTAGTTTTTTGGATGTCAATGTCAGGGACCTTTATTTATTTATACAAAATGCAATTATTTAATGTATAATGTTTATCTAAATGTTATTTTTGTTATTATACAAACGGTAGTCCCGACCTTACAATCTGGTTGGTTGAGAAGCGCTCTTACCGTGCTGATATTTGTGATAATAGCACAGCTTTTTCACACCAACTTAAAATAACAAACAAACAACTAACTGAATAAATAAATCATCTTTAAATTCTTCATGATTTTATCGCTAATTTCGTTTTTTGTTTATTCCAAACATATATTAGTTGGTAGTCTTATGGCTGGTCAGGAATGTTTTATTGTTGTTGTGTTGCTTAAATAAAAAATAGCAAAGCCAACAACACCATAACTTCGCAGTCGAATAATATTAGCCCTAATAATCATTTCTGTGTTACCTGCGTGCGACGTGCGCATCCTCCTCCAGCAAGGTTTACTAGCCCTAACAACAAGCTTGTGGAACAACACTATTCGTATGCGCCCATATGACAACCATATTTCTAACAACGCTGCAACATGTGACGTGGCAGCTGTGGAAAGGCTAGCAAACACGATCGTTAAGCATGGCTCGTTGGTCTAGGGGTATGATTCTCGCTTTGGGTGCGAGAGGTCCCGGGTTCAAATCCCGGACGAGCCCTGCTTTTACTGAGAAAGGTCTGACCATCAGTGAATGTAGGGCCCGTCCAGCAATGCAGGAGCAGAGAGAGACTTACAGGTGAACTACCTGAGTGATAGGCACCGCGCTGTCCTCTCCTGTAGGTAATTTCAAACCCTGTACGACTCACCTGCTGAATTAACCATCAACGCCAATCATGATCTGAATCAGCTTAGAGGAGGAAAATGACCAAACCTACAAAAAGGCCTCAGAAGAAGTTTCAGCTACAGCAGTGAATGTTTCCTAATGACTACAGATGTAGTTATTCATGGAACCCTGAACGATGTGCCAGCATTACCAGCATGTCCGCTCCGTCCCACCAGTATGACCAGCTTAATGAAACGATATGTCAGTAGTGAGAGTTGATGATTAGTAGAGAGTGAAAGAAGTTTAGAGCTGCTAGGTTGTTGTTTTAGTACATTAAGAAATGTTGTGATTTAACGGACTCTGTCTAACAGTCACTGATAGATGGTGCTACAACTAGACTCCATGTGGAGGAGGCCTCTAACTGCTAAGACGTGGCAATCCTGAAAAACTATGAACGGTTACTCTGTGTCTGGCTCGTTGGTCTAGGGGTATGATTCTCGCTTAGGGTGCGAGAGGTCCCGGGTTCAAATCCCGGACGAGCCCTGCTCTTTTGTGTGCAGACTGAAACCGTAGAGCAGTGAGAAACTGGGATCAACTAACAGTTCATCTCTTGAAGGAAGTTTATTAATGACCTGCTATACCCCACCAGAACTTCCACTCAGCTAAATTCTTATTATTATCATCTTAGCAATATGCTACCCAAAGGGACTGAGTAGGAATAAATTATAATAATCATTCTTCTTCTTCGTATTATTATTATTATTATTATTCTCATTATACATCTTCTTATTTTTTAGCATAGGCCATAGCTAAAGCTTTTGAAAAAGTTCAGGAAAATACACGATTTGAGCTTGCCCGTCTGGCTCGTTGGTCTAGGGGTATGATTCTCGCTTCGGGTGCGAGAGGTCCCGGGTTCAAATCCCGGACGAGCCAGGCTTTTAAGGTTATCATAGATGGACTATCAATCAACACTGTTCACTGACTGGAACCATACAGTAAAACTGTGCTCTCGAGGTTCTTCTGCATATCCACTGCTGTTTAGTGTGTCCCTCTGGAAGCTGCGTGTGAACACCTTACTTAGTTTTAGTGGAGGATGCCGTATTGACCCGGCTTCAGTCATAGATAGCTAGCATCTAAGGAGAACATTAAGAAAACAACTTTAATATGAAGTCTGTTTAATTTTTCAAATATTTTAAGTTCAGTAAAAAACATCAATATTGTAATGACAAAGGGTCTGGAATGTGGCTTCCACTCCACATGAATCCGTGTTTTAGAGATTGTGCACTTCCAGTAGTCACTGATAGATGACGCTCAGGCTACAAAAACACTTTTCCCCCAACCTCTGGCTCGTTGGTCTAGGGGTATGATTCTCGCTTAGGGTGCGAGAGGTCCCGGGTTCAAATCCCGGACGAGCCCTGCTCGTTTTTTTGCCGGACACGATGGCGACATTAACGGTCGTCTGGTACGTGCGAAAATCTCAATATATAACTATTACATGAAAACACACACACAAATAAAAAAAAAACAACAACAGAAAAAAAGCAACCTAATTTAGTCTCTCATCAACTTCAATACACTCAACGTAAAAATGAGGCCAAGAAACAGACGAGCGAGCAGGTCACGATCAGGGCTGCACTCCTGCTGCAGTGGGGACCTGTGTTTCCAGGGAGCTGGGGGAGGTGACGACCGGAGAAGCAGCCAGGTGGACGCAATGCCTCCTAGACGAGAACGACTTGTTAGAAATCAGAAAAGACTCGGCTTGGTATGTTTATCAGATTAGATTAATAGTTCAGTAAATGTAATATATATTTAAACATCAGTCAAGTACACTCTATATTGACTAAAATAATGGGACACTACTCATTTAATGTTTTCTTCTGAAATCAAGGGTATTAAAAAGAGTTGATTCTGATTTTGTTGGAGTAGCTGTCTCTACTGTCCAGAGAAGAAGGTTTTCTACTAGATTTGGAGCATTACCAAGCCCGGAGTGGTTCATCGGGAGATTCGGGAGGATTCCAGATGGGCTGGTTCATGTCATATATTCATACACTTTATAAGTAAAGTTTTGCATATGACACTTTAGTTTTTTGGATGTCAATGTCAGGGACCTTTATTTATTTATACAAAATGCATTTATTTAATGTTTAATGTTTATCTAAATGTTATTTTTGTTATTATACAAACGGTAGTCCCGACCTTACAATCTGGTTGGTTGAGAAGCGCTCTTACCGTGCTGATATTTGTGATAATAGCACAGCTTTTTCACACCAACTTAAAATAACAAACAAACAACTAACTGAATAAATAAATCATCTTTAAATTCTTCATGATTTTATCGCTAATTTCGTTTTTTGTTTATTCCAAACATATATTAGTTGGTAGTCTTATGGCTGGTCAGGAATGTTTTATTGTTGTTGTGTTGCTTAAATAAAAAATAGCAAAGCCAACAACACCATAACTTCGCAGTCGAATAATATTAGCCCTAATAATCATTTCTGTGTTACCTGCGTGCGACGTGCGCATCCTCCTCCAGCAAGGTTTACTAGCCCTAAAAACAAGCTTGTGGAACAACACTATTCGTATGCGCCCATATGACAACCGTGGAAAGGCTAGCAAACACGTTCGTTAAGCGTGGCTCCTTGGTCTAGGGGTGTGATTCTCGCTTTGGGTGCGAGAGGTCCCGGGTTCAAATCCCGGGCGAGCCCTGCTTTTACTGAGAAAGGTCTGACCATCAGTGAATGTAGGGCCCGTCCAGCAATGCAGGAGCAGAGAGAGACTTACAGGTGAACTACCTGAGTGACGCTGTCCTCTCCTGTAGGTAATTTCAAACCCTGTACGACTCACCTGCTGAATTAACCATCAACGCCAATCATGATCTGAATCAGCTTAGAGGAGGAAAATGACCAAACCTACAAAAAGGCCTCAGAAGAAGTTTCAGCTACAGCGGTGAATGTTTCCTAATGACTACAGATGTAGTTATTCATGAAACCCTGAACGATGTGCCAGCATTACCAGCATGTCCGCTCCGTCCCACCAGTATGACCAGCTTAATGAAACGATGTCAGTAGTGAGAGTTGATGATTAGTAGAGAGTGAAAGAAGTTTAGAGCTGCTAGGTTGTTGTTTTAGTACATTAAGAAATGTTGTGATCTAACGGACTCTGTCTAACAGTCACTGATAGATGGTGCTACAACTAGAATCCATGTGGAGGAGGCCTCTAACTGCTAAGACGTGGCAATCCTGAAAAACTATGAACGGTCACTCTGTGTCTGGCTCGTTGGTTTAGGGGTATGATTCTCGCTTAGGGTGCGAGAGGTCCCGGGTTCAAATCCCGGACGAGCCCTGCTCTTTTGTGTGCAGACTGAAACCGTAGAGCAGTGAGAAACTGGGATCAACTAACAGTTCATCTCTTGAAGGAAGTTTATTAATGAACCCGGCACTGCTTCCACTCCACCTGAATCCGTGTTTTAGAGATTGTGCACTTCCAGTAGTCACTGATAGATGGCGCTCAGGCTACAAAAACACTTTTCCCCCAACCTCTGACTCTTTGGTCTAGGGGTATGATTCTCGCTTAGGGTGCGAGAGGTCCCGGGTTCAAATCCCGGACGAGCCCTGCTCGTTTTTTTGCCGGACACGATGGCGACATTAACGGTCGTCTGGTACGTGCCAAAATCTCAATATATAACTATTACATGAACGCAAACACACAAATAAAAAAAAAACAACAACAGAAAAATAGCTACCTAATTTAGTCTCTCCTCAACTTCAATACACTCAACGTAAAAATGAGGCCAAGAAACAGACGAGCGAGCAGGTCACGATCAGGGCTGCACTCCTGCTGCAGTGGGGACCTGTGTGTCCAGGGCGCTGGGGGAGGTGACGACCGGAGAAGCAGCCAGGTGGACGCAATGCCTCCTAGACGAGAACGACTTGTTAGAAATCAGAAAAGACTCGGCTTGGTATGTTTATCAGATTAGATTAATAGTTCAGTAAATGTAATATATATTTAAACATCAGTCAAGTACACTCTATATTGACTAAAATAATGGGACACAACTCATTTAATGTTTTCTTCTGAAATCAAGGGTATTAAAAAGAGTTGATTCTGATTTTGTTGGAGTAGCTGTCTCTACTGTCCAGAGAAGAAGGTTTTCTACTAGATTTGGAGCATTACCAAGCCCGGAGTGGTTCATCGGGAGATTCGGGAGGATTCCAGATGGGCTGGTTCATGTCATATATTCATACACTTTATAAGTAAAGTTTTGCATATGACACTTTAGTTTTTTGGATGTCAATGTCAGGGACCTTTATTTATTTATACAAAATGCATTTATTTAATGTTTAATGTTTATCTAAATGTTATTTTTGTTATTATACAAACGGTAGTCCCGACCTTACAATCTGGTTGGTTGAGAAGCGCTCTTACCGTGCTGATATTTATGATAATAGCACAGCTTTTTCACACCAACTTAAAATAACAAACAAACAACTGAATAAATAAATCATCTTTAAATTCTTCATGATTTTATCGCTAATTTCGTTTTTTGTTTATTCCAAACATATATTAGTTGGTAGTCTTATGGCTGGTCAGGAATGTTTTATTGTTGTTGTGTTGCTTAAATAAAAAATAGCAAAGCCAAAAACACCATAACTTCGCAGTCGAATAATATTAGCCCTAATAATCATTTCTGTGTTACCTGCGTGCGACGTGCGCATCCTCCTCCAGCAAGGTTTACTAGCCCTAACAAGATTGTGGAACAACACTATTCGTATGCGCCCATATGACAACCATATTTCTAACAACGCTGCAACATGTGACGTGGCAGCTGTGGAAAGGCTAGCAAACACGTTCGTTAAGCGTGGCTCCTTGGTCTAGGGGTATGATTCTCGCTTTGGGTGCGAGAGGTCCCGGGTTCAAATCCCGGGCGAGCCCTGCTTTTACTGAGAAAGGTCTGACCATCAGTGAATGTAGGGCCCGTCCAGCAATGCAGGAGCAGAGAGAGACTTACAGGTGAACTACCTGAGTGATAGGCACCGCGCTGTCCTCTCCTGTAGGTAATTTCAAACCCTGTACGACTCACCTGCTGAATTAACCATCAACGCCAATCATGATCTGAATCAGCTTAGAGGAGGAAAATGACCAAACCAACAAAAAGGCCTCAGAAGAAGTTTCAGCTACAGCAGTGAATGTTTCCTAATGACTACAGATGTAGTTATTCATGGAACCCTGAACGATGTGCCAGCATTACCAGCATGTCCGCTCCGTCCCACCAGTATGACCAGCTTAATGAAACGATATGTCAGTAGTGAAAGTTGATGATTAGTAGAGAGTGAAAGAAGTTTAGAGCTGCTAGGTTGTTGTTTTAGTACATTAAGAAATGTTGTGATCTAACGGACTCTGTCTAACAGTCACTGATAGATGGTGCTACAACTAGACTCCATGTGGAGGAGGCCTCTAACTGCTAAGGCGTGGCAATCCTGAAAAACTATGAACGGTTACTCTGTGTCTGGCTCGTTGGTCTAGGGGTATGATTCTCGCTTAGGGTGCGAGAGGTCCCGGGTTCAAATCCCGGACGAGCCCTGCTCTTTTGTGTGCAGACTGAAACCGTAGAGCAGTGAGAAACTGGGATCAACTAACAGTTCATCTCTTGAAGGAAGTTTATTAATGACCTGCTATACCCCATCAGAACTTCCACTCAGCTAAATCCTTATTATTATCATCTTAGCAATATGCTACCCAAAGGGACTAAGTAGGAATAAATTATAATAATCATTCTTCTTCTTCGTATTATTATTATTATTATTATTATTATTCTCCTCATTATATATCTTCTTATTTTTAGCATAGGCCATAGCTAAAGCTTTTGAAAAAGTTCTGGAAATACACGATTTGAGCTTGCCCGTCTGGCTCGTTGGTCTAGGGGTATGATTCTCGCTTCGGGTGCGAGAGGTCCCGGGTTCAAATCCCGGACGAGCCCGGCTTTTAAGGTTATCATAGATGGACTATCAATCAACACTGTTCACTGACTGGAACCATACAGTAAAACTGTGCTCTCGAGGTTCTTCTGCATATCCACTGCTCTTTAGTGTGTCCCTCTGGAAGCTGCGTGTGAACACCTTACTTAGTTTTAGTGGAGGATGCCGTATTGACCCGGCTTCAGTCATAGATAGCTAGCATCTAAGGAGAACATTAAGAAAACAACTTTAATATGAAGTCTGTTTAATTTTTCAAATATTTTAAGTTCAGTAAAAAACATCAATATTGTAATGACAAAGGGTCTGGAATGTGGCTTCCACTCCACCTGAATCCGTGTTTTAGAGATTGTGCACTTCCAGTAGTCACTGATAGATGGCGCTCAGGCTACAAAAACACTTTTCCCCCAACCTCTGGCTCGTTGGTCTAGGGGTATGATTCTCGCTTAGGGTGCGAGAGGTCCCGGGTTCAAATCCCGGACGAGCCCTGCTCGTCTTTTTGCCGGACACGATGGCGACATTAACGGTCGTCTGGTACGTGCCAAAATCTCAATATATAACTATTACATGAACGCAAACACACAAATAAAAAAAAACCAACAACAGAAAAATAGCAACCTAATTTAGTCTCTCCTCAACTTCAATACACTCAACGTAAAAATGAGGCCAAGAAACAGACGAGCGAGCAGGTCACGATCAGGGCTGCACTCCTGCTGCAGTGGGGACCTGTGTGTCCAGGGCGCTGGGGGAGGTGACGACCGGAGAAGCAGCCAGGTGGACGCAATGCCTCCTAGACGAGAACGACTTGTTAGAAATCAGAAAAGACTCGGCTTGGTATGTTTATCAGATTAGATTAATAGTTCAGTAAATGTAATATATATTTAAACATCAGTCAAGTACACTCTATATTGACTAAAATAATGGGACACTACTCATTTAATGTTTTCTTCTGAAATCAAGGGTATTAATAAGAGTTGATTCTGATTTTGTTGGAGTAGCTGTCTCTACTGTCCAGAGAAGAAGGTTTTCTACTAGATTTGGAGCATTACCAAGCCCGGAGTGGTTCATCGGGAGATTCGGGAGGATTCCAGATGGGCTGGTTCATGTCATATATTCATACACTTTATAAGTAAAGTTTTGCATATGACACTTTAGTTTTTTGGATGTCAATGTCAGGGACCTTTATTTATTTATACAAAATGCATTTATTTAATGTTTAATGTTTATCTAAATGTTATTTCTGTTATTATACAAACGGTAGTCCCGACCTTACAATCTGGTTGGTTGAGAAGCGCTCTTACCGTGCTGATATTTGTGATAATAGCACAGCTTTTTCACACCAACTTAAAATAACAAACAAACAACTAACTGAATAAATAAATCATCTTTAAATTCTTCATGATTTTATCGCTAATTTCGTTTTTTGTTTATTCCAAACATATATTAGTTGGTAGTCTTATGGCTGGTCAGGAATGTTTTATTGTTGTTGAGTTGCTTAAATAAAAAATAGCAAAGACAACAACACCATAACTTCGCAGTCGAATAATATTAGCCCTAATAATCATTTCTGTGTTACCTGCGTGCGACGTGCGCATCCTCCTCCAGCAAGGTTTACTAGCCCTAACAACAAGCTTGTGGAACAACACTATTCGTATGCGCCCATATGACAACCATATTTCTAACAACGCTGCAACATGTGACGTGGCAGCTGTGGAAAGGCTAGCAAACACGTTCGTTAAGCATGGCTCGTTGGTCTAGGGGTATGATTCTCGCTTTGGGTGCGAGAGGTCCCGGGTTCAAATCCCGGACGAGCCCTGCTTTTACTGAGAAAGGTCTGACCATCAGTGAATGTAGGGCCCGTCCAGCAATGCAGGAGCAGAGAGAGACTTACAGGTGAACTACCTGAGTGATAGGCACCGCGCTGTCCTCTCCTGTAGGTAATTTCAAACCCTGTACGACTCACCTGCTGAATTAACCTTCAACGCCAATCATGATCTGAATCAGCTTAGAGGAGGAAAATGACCAAACCTAAAAAAAGGCCTCAGAAGAAGTTTCAGCTACAGCAGTGAATGTTTCCTAATGACTACAGATGTAGTTATTCATGGAACCCTGAACGATGTGCCAGCATTACCAGCATGTCCGCTCCGTCCCACCAGTATGACCAGCTTAATGAAACGATATGTCAGTAGTGAGAGTTGATGATTAGTAGAGAGTGAAAGAAGTTTAGAGCTGCTAGGTTGTTGTTTTAGTACATTAAGAAATGTTGTGATCTAACGGACTCTGTCTAACAGTCACTGATAGATGGTGCTACAACTAGACTCCATGTGGAGGAGGCCTCTAACTGCTAAGACGTGGCAATCCTGAAAAACTATGAACGGTTACTCTGTGTCTGGCTCGTTGGTCTAGGGGTATGATTCTCGCTTAGGGTGCGAGAGGTCCCGGGTTCAAATCCCGGACGAGCCCTGCTCTTTTGTGTGCAGACTGAAACAGTAGAGCAGTGAGAAACTGGGATCAACTAACAGTTCATCTCTTGAAGGAAGTTTATTAATGACCTGCTATACCCCACCAGAACTTCCACTCAGCGAAATCCTTATTATTATCATCTTAGCAATATGCTACCCAAAGGGACTGAGTAGGAATAAATGATAATAATCATTCTTCTTCTTCGTATTATTATTATTATTATTATTATTATTATTATTATTATTATTAATATTATTCTCATTATATATCTTCTTATTTTTAGCACAGACCATAGCTAAAGCTTTTGAAAAAGTTCTGGAAAATACACGATTTGAGCTTGCCCGTCTGGCTCGTTGGTCTAGGGGTATGATTCTCGCTTCGGGTGCGAGAGGTCCCGGGTTCAAATCCCGGACGAGCCCGGCTTTTAAGGTTATCATAGATGGACTATCAATCAACACTGTTCACTGACTGGAACCATACAGTAAAACTGTGCTCTCGAGGTTCTTCTGCATATCCACTGCTCTTTAGTGTGTCCCTCTGGAAGCTGCGTGTGAACACCTTACTTAGTTTTAGTGGAGGATGCCGTATTGACCCGGCTTCAGTCATAGATAGCTAGCATCTAAGGAGAACATTAAGAAAACAACTTTAATATGAAGTCTGTTTAATTTTTCAAATATTTTAAGTTCAGTAAAAAACATCAATATTGTAATGACAAAGGGTCTGGAATGTGGCTTCCACTCCACCTGAATCCGTGTTTTAGAGATTGTGCACTTCCAGTAGTCACTGATAGATGGCGCTCAGGCTACAAAAACACTTTGCCCCCAGCCTCTGGCTCGTTGGTCTAGGGGTGTGATTCTCGCTTAGGGTGCGAGAGGTCCCGGGTTCAAATCCCGGACGAGCCCTGCTCGTTTTTTTGACGGACACGATGGCGACATTAACGGTCGTCTGGTACGTGCCAAAATCTCAATATATAACTATTACATGAAAACACACACACAAATAAAAAAAAAAACAACAACAGAAAAATAGCAACCTAATTTAGTCTCTCCTCAACTTCAATACACTCAACGTAAAAATGAGGCCAAGAAACAGACGAGCGAGCAGGTCACGATCAGGGCTGCACTCCTGCTGCAGTGGGGACCTGTGTGTCCAGGGCGCTGGGGGAGGTGACGACCGGAGAAGCAGCCAGGTGGACGCAATGCCTCCTAGACGAGAACGACTTGTTAGAAATCAGAAAAGACTCGGCTTGGTATGTTTATCAGATTAGATTAATAGTTCAGTAAATGTAATATATATTTAAACATCAGTCAAGTACACTCTATATTGACTAAAATAATGGGACACTACTCATTTAATGTTTTCTTCTGAAATCAAGGGTATTAAAAAGAGTTGATTCTGATTTTGTTGGAGTAGCTGTCTCTACTGTCCAGAAAAGAAGGTTTTCTACTAGATTTGGAGCATTACCAAGCCCGGAGTGGTTCATCGGGAGATTCGGGAGGATTCCAGATGGGCTGGTTCATGTCATATATTCATACACTTTATAAGTAAAGTTTTGCATATGACACTTTAGTTTTTTGGATGTCAATGTCAGGGACCTTTATTTATTTATACAAAATGCATTTATTTAATGTTTAATGTTTATCTAAATGTTATTTTTGTTATTATGCAAACGGTAGTCCCGACCTTACAATCTGGTTGGTTGAGAAGCGCTCTTACCGTACTGATATTTGTGATAATAGCACAGCTTTTTCACACCAACTTAAAATAACAAACAAACAACTAACTGAATAAATAAATCATCTTTAAATTCTTCATGATTTTATCGCTAATTTCGTTTTTTGTTTATTCCAAACATATATTAGTTGGTAGTCTTATGGCTGGTCAGGAATGTTTTATTGTTGTTGTGTTGCTTAAATAAAAAATAGCAAAGCCAACAACACCATAACTTCGCAGTCGAATAATATTAGCCCTAATAATCATTTCTGTGTTACCTGCGTGCGACGTGCGCATCCTCCTCCAGCAAGGTTTACTAGCCCTAACAACAAGCTTGTGGAACAACACTATTCGTATGCGCCCATATGACAACCATATTTCTAACAACGCTGCAACATGTGACGTGGCAGCTGTGGAAAGGCTAGCAAACACGTTCGTTAAGCATGGCTCGTTGGTCTAGGGGTATGATTCTCGTTTTGGGTGCGAGAGGTCCCGGGTTCAAATCCCGGACGAGCCCTGCTTTTACTGAGAAAGGTCTGACCATCAGTGAATGTAGGGCCCGTCCAACAATGCAGGAGCAGAGAGAGACTTACAGGTGAACTACCTGAGTGATAGGCACCGCGCTGTCCTCTCCTGTAGGTAATTTCAAACCCTGTACGACTCACCTGCTGAATTAACCATCAACGCCAATCATGATCTGAATCAGCTTAGAGGAGGAAAATGACCAAACCTACAAAAAGGCCTCAGAAGAAGTTTCAGCTACAGCAGTGAATGTTTCCTAATGACTACAGATGTAGTTATTCATGGAACCCTGAACGATGTGCCAGCATTACCAGCATGTCCGCTCCGTCCCACCAGTATGACCAGCTTAATGAAACGATATGTCAGTAGTGAGAGTTGATGATTAGTAGAGAGTGAAAGAAGTTTAGAGCTGCTAGGTTGTTGTTTTAGTACATTAAGAAATGTTGTGATCTAACGGACTCTGTCTAACAGTCACTGATAGATGGTGCTACAACTAGACTCCATGTGGAGGAGGCCTCTAACTGCTGAGACGTGGCAATCCTGAAAAACTATGAACGGTTACTCTGTGTCTGGCTCGTTGGTCTAGGGGTATGATTCTCGCTTAGGGTGCGAGAGGTCCCGGGTTCAAATCCCGGACGAGCCCTGCTCTTTTGTGTGCAGACTGAAACCGTAGAGCAGTGAGAAACTGGGATCAACTAACAGTTTATCTCTTGAAAGAAGTTTATTAATGACCTGCTATACCCCATCAGAACTTCCACTCAGCGAAATCCTTATTATTATCATCTTAGCAATATGCTACCCAAAGGGACTGAGTAGGAATAAATGATAATAATCATTCTTCTTCTTCGTATTATTATTATTATTATTATTATTATTATTATTAATATTATTCTCATTATATATCTTCTTATTTTTAGCACAGACCATAGCTAAAGCTTTTGAAAAAGTTCTGGAAAATACACGATTTGAGCTTGCCCGTCTGGCTCGTTGGTCTAGGGGTATGATTCTCGCTTCGGGTGCGAGAGGTCCCGGGTTCAAATCCCGGACGAGCCCGGCTTTTAAGGTTATCATAGATGGACTATCAATCAACACTGTTCACTGACTGGAACCATACAGTAAAACTGTGCTCTCGAGGTTCTTCTGCATATCCACTGCTCTTTAGTGTGTCCCTCTGGAAGCTGCGTGTGAACACCTTACTTAGTTTTAGTGGAGGATGCCGTATTGACCCGGCTTCAGTCATAGATAGCTAGCATCTAAGGAGAACATTAAGAAAACAACTTTAATATGAAGTCTGTTTAATTTTTCAAATATTTTAAGTTCAGTAAAAAACATCAATATTGTAATGACAAAGGGTCTGGAATGTGGCTTCCACTCCACCTGAATCCGTGTTTTAGAGATTGTGCACTTCCAGTAGTCACTGATAGATGGCGCTCAGGCTACAAAAACACTTTGCCCCCAGTCTCTGGCTCGTTGGTCTAGGGGTGTGATTCTCGCTTAGGGTGCGAGAGGTCCCGGGTTCAAATCCCGGACGAGCCCTGCTCGTTTTTTTGCCGGACACGATGGCGACATTAACGGTCGTCTGGTACGTGCCAAAATCTCAATATATAACTATTACATGAAAACACACACACAAATAAAAAAAAAAACAACAACAGAAAAATAGCAACCTAATTTAGTCTCTCCTCAACTTCAATACACTCAACGTAAAAATGAGGCCAAGAAACAGACGAGCGAGCAGGTCACGATCAGGGCTGCACTCCTGCTGCAGTGGGGACCTGTGTGTCCAGGGCGCTGGGGGAGGTGACGACCGGAGAAGCAGCCAGGTGGACGCAATGCCTCCTAGACGAGAACGACTTGTTAGAAATCAGAAAAGACTCGGCTTGGTATGTTTATCAGATTAGATTAATAGTTCAGTAAATGTAATATATATTTAAACATCAGTCAAGTACACTCTATATTGACTAAAATAATGGGACACTAATCATTTAATGTTTTCTTCTGAAATCAAGGGTATTAAAAAGAGTTGATTCTGATTTTGTTGGAGTAGCTGTCTCTACTGTCCAGAAAAGAAGGTTTTCTACTAGATTTGGAGCATTACCAAGCCCGGAGTGGTTCATCGGGAGATTCGGGAGGATTCCAGATGGGCTGGTTCATGTCATATATTCATACACTTTATAAGTAAAGTTTTGCATATGACACTTTAGTTTTTTGGATGTCAATGTCAGGGACCTTTATTTATTTATACAAAATGCATTTATTTAATGTTTAATGTTTATCTAAATGTTATTTTTGTTATTATGCAAACGGTAGTCCCGACCTTACAATCTGGTTGGTTGAGAAGCGCTCTTACCGTACTGATATTTGTGATAATAGCACAGCTTTTTCACACCAACTTAAAATAACAAACAAACAACTAACTGAATAAATAAATCATCTTTAAATTCTTCATGATTTTATCGCTAATTTCGTTTTTTGTTTATTCCAAACATATATTAGTTGGTAGTCTTATGGCTGGTCAGGAATGTTTTATTGTTGTTGTGTTGCTTAAATAAAAAATAGCAAAGCCAACAACACCATAACTTCGCAGTCGAATAATATTAGCCCTAATAATCATTTCTGTGTTACCTGCGTGCGACGTGCGCATCCTCCTCCAGCAAGGTTTACTAGCCCTAACAACAAGCTTGTGGAACAACACTATTCGTATGCGCCCATATGACAACCATATTTCTAACAACGCTGCAACATGTGACGTGGCAGCTGTGGAAAGGCTAGCAAACACGTTCGTTAAGCATGGCTCGTTGGTCTAGGGGTATGATTCTCGTTTTGGGTGCGAGAGGTCCCGGGTTCAAATCCCGGACGAGCCCTGCTTTTACTGAGAAAGGTCTGACCATCAGTGAATGTAGGGCCCGTCCAACAATGCAGGAGCAGAGAGAGACTTACAGGTGAACTACCTGAGTGATAGGCACCGCGCTGTCCTCTCCTGTAGGTAATTTCAAACCCTGTACGACTCACCTGCTGAATTAACCATCAACGCCAATCATGATCTGAATCAGCTTAGAGGAGGAAAATGACCAAACCTACAAAAAGGCCTCAGAAGAAGTTTCAGCTACAGCAGTGAATGTTTCCTAATGACTACAGATGTAGTTATTCATGGAACCCTGAACGATGTGCCAGCATTACCAGCATGTCCGCTCCGTCCCACCAGTATGACCAGCTTAATGAAACGATATGTCAGTAGTGAGAGTTGATGATTAGTAGAGAGTGAAAGAAGTTTAGAGCTGCTAGGTTGTTGTTTTAGTACATTAAGAAATGTTGTGATCTAACGGACTCTGTCTAACAGTCACTGATAGATGGTGCTACAACTAGACTCCATGTGGAGGAGGCCTCTAACTGCTGAGACGTGGCAATCCTGAAAAACTATGAACGGTTACTCTGTGTCTGGCTCGTTGGTCTAGGGGTATGATTCTCGCTTAGGGTGCGAGAGGTCCCGGGTTCAAATCCCGGACGAGCCCTGCTCTTTTGTGTGCAGACTGAAACCGTAGAGCAGTGAGAAACTGGGATCAACTAACAGTTTATCTCTTGAAAGAAGTTTATTAATGACCTGCTATACCCCATCAGAACTTCCACTCAGCGAAATCCTTATTATTATCATCTTAGCAATATGCTACCCAAAGGGACTGAGTAGGAATAAATGATAATAATCATTCTTCTTCTTCGTATTATTATTATTATTATTATTATTATTATTATTATTAATATTATTCTCATTATATATCTTCTTATTTTTAGCACAGACCATAGCTAAAGCTTTTGAAAAAGTTCTGGAAAATACACGATTTGAGCTTGCCCGTCTGGCTCGTTGGTCTAGGGGTATGATTCTCGCTTCGGGTGCGAGAGGTCCCGGGTTCAAATCCCGGACGAGCCCGGCTTTTAAGGTTATCATAGATGGACTATCAATCAACACTGTTCACTGACTGGAACCATACAGTAAAACTGTGCTCTCGAGGTTCTTCTGCATATCCACTGCTCTTTAGTGTGTCCCTCTGGAAGCTGCGTGTGAACACCTTACTTAGTTTTAGTGGAGGATGCCGTATTGACCCGGCTTCAGTCATAGATAGCTAGCATCTAAGGAGAACATTAAGAAAACAACTTTAATATGAAGTCTGTTTAATTTTTCAAATATTTTAAGTTCAGTAAAAAACATCAATATTGTAATGACAAAGGGTCTGGAATGTGGCTTCCACTCCACCTGAATCCGTGTTTTAGAGATTGTGCACTTCCAGTAGTCACTGATAGATGGCGCTCAGGCTACAAAAACACTTTGCCCCCAGCCTCTGGCTCGTTGGTCTAGGGGTGTGATTCTCGCTTAGGGTGCGAGAGGTCCCGGGTTCAAATCCCGGACGAGCCCTGCTCGTTTTTTTGCCGGACACGATGGCGACATTAACGGTCGTCTGGTACGTGCCAAAATCTCAATATATAACTATTACATGAAAACACACACACAAATAAAAAAAAAAACAACAACAGAAAAATAGCAACCTAATTTAGTCTCTCCTCAACTTCAATACACTCAACGTAAAAATGAGGCCAAGAAACAGACGAGCGAGCAGGTCACGATCAGGGCTGCACTCCTGCTGCAGTGGGGACCTGTGTGTCCAGGGCGCTGGGGGAGGTGACGACCGGAGAAGCAGCCAGGTGGACGCAATGCCTCCTAGACGAGAACGACTTGTTAGAAATCAGAAAAGACTCGGCTTGGTATGTTTATCAGATTAGATTAATAGTTCAGTAAATGTAATATATATTTAAACATCAGTCAAGTACACTCTATATTGACTAAAATAATGGGACACTACTCATTTAATGTTTTCTTCTGAAATCAAGGGTATTAAAAAGAGTTGATTCTGATTTTGTTGGAGTAGCTGTCTCTACTGTCCAGAAAAGAAGGTTTTCTACTAGATTTGGAGCATTACCAAGCCCGGAGTGGTTCATCGGGAGATTCGGGAGGATTCCAGATGGGCTGGTTCATGTCATATATTCATACACTTTATAAGTAAAGTTTTGCATATGACACTTTAGTTTTTTGGATGTCAATGTCAGGGACCTTTATTTATTTATACAAAATGCATTTATTTAATGTTTAATGTTTATCTAAATGTTATTTTTGTTATTATGCAAACGGTAGTCCCGACCTTACAATCTGGTTGGTTGAGAAGCGCTCTTACCGTACTGATATTTGTGATAATAGCACAGCTTTTTCACACCAACTTAAAATAACAAACAAACAACTAACTGAATAAATAAATCATCTTTAAATTCTTCATGATTTTATCGCTAATTTCGTTTTTTGTTTATTCCAAACATATATTAGTTGGTAGTCTTATGGCTGGTCAGGAATGTTTTATTGTTGTTGTGTTGCTTAAATAAAAAATAGCAAAGCCAACAACACCATAACTTCGCAGTCGAATAATATTAGCCCTAATAATCATTTCTGTGTTACCTGCGTGCGACGTGCGCATCCTCCTCCAGTAAGGTTTACTAGCCCTAACAACAAGCTTGTGGAACAACACTATTCGTATGCGCCCATATGACAACCATATTTCTAACAACGCTGCAACATGTGACGTGGCAGCTGTGGAAAGGCTAGCAAACACGTTCGTTAGGCATGGCTCGTTGGTCTAGGGGTATGATTCTCGCTTTGGGTGCGAGAGGTCCCGGGTTCAAATCCCGGACGAGCCCTGCTTTTACTGAGAAAGGTCTGACCATCAGTGAATGTAGGGCCCGTCCAACAATGCAGGAGCAGAGAGAGACTTACAGGTGAACTACCTGAGTGATAGGCACCGCGCTGTCCTCTCCTGTAGGTAATTTCAAACCCTGTACGACTCACCTGCTGAATTAACCATCAACGCCAATCATGATCTGAATCAGCTTAGAGGAGGAAAATGACCAAACCTACAAAAAGGCCTCAGAAGAAGTTTCAGCTACAGCAGTGAATGTTTCCTAATGACTACAGATGTAGTTATTCATGGAACCCTGAACGATGTGCCAGCATTACCAGCATGTCCGCTCCGTCCCACCAGTATGACCAGCTTAATGAAACGATATGTCAGTAGTGAGAGTTGATGATTAGTAGAGAGTGAAAGAAGTTTAGAGCTGCTAGGTTGTTGTTTTAGTACATTAAGAAATGTTGTGATCTAACGGACTCTGTCTAACAGTCACTGATAGATGGTGCTACAACTAGACTCCATGTGGAGGAGGCCTCTAACTGCTGAGACGTGGCAATCCTGAAAAACTATGAACGGTTACTCTGTGTCTGGCTCGTTGGTCTAGGGGTATGATTCTCGCTTAGGGTGCGAGAGGTCCCGGGTTCAAATCCCGGACGAGCCCTGCTCTTTTGTGTGCAGACTGAAACCGTAGAGCAGTGAGAAACTGGGATCAACTAACAGTTCCTCTCTTGAAGGAAGTTTATTAATGACCTGCTATACCCCATCAGAACTTACACTCAGCTAAATCCTTATTATTATCATCTTAGCAATATGCTACCCAAAGGGACTGAGTAGGAATAAATGATAATAATCATTCTTCTTCTTCGTATTATTATTATTATTATTATTATTATTATTAATATTATTATTAATATTATTCTCATTATATATCTTCTTATTTTTAGCATAGACCATAGCTGAAGCTTTTGAAAAAGTTCTGGAAAATACACGATTTGAGCTTGTGTCGTCTCGGTTCGTCTTCCTCTAGAGATGGACTTGTTATTCAACAAGGAGAGTCTGTAGCCACCGTCTTTAGTTGTAACAATAATATATTTTATTGCAATCGAAAGAACAGTGTGGAGAGAGTCTGCCAATTCTGGGTGCCCTTCGGTCTCTCTCTCTCCGACTTAGGAATACCTTGAGTTTTTATACCTTATTTCACGCCACATTCTGTTGGAATGTTGCCATATATGGAATGTTTACATTTCATCCATAGGGAACAGCCATTAGCTCCCCCATTACCTAAGTGGTCCATGGCCACATCTGGACAGCGTTTAACTCACTGACACGTCTGCCCAACGGGATGTCCAAATCTAAACAGCATCTTATGTCTGTTCAATTTGTGTAGATTTGGTCAAGAAACGGGGCCCCCTTTCTTTTCTACATCTGCAAAGCCAACGAATATACTACACTTGCCCGTCTGGCTCGTTGGTCTAGGGGTATGATTCTCGCTTCGGGTGCGAGAGGTCCCGGGTTCAAATCCCGGACGAGCCCGGCTTTTAAGGTTATCATAGATGGACTATCAATCAACACTGTTCACTGACTGGAACCATACAGTAAAACTGTGCTCTCGAGGTTCTTCTGCATATCCACTGCTCTTTAGTGTGTCCCTCTGGAAGCTGCGTGTGAACACCTTACTTAGTTTTAGTGGAGGATGCCGTATTGACCCGGCTTCAGTCATAGATAGCTAGCATCTAAGGAGAACATTAAGAAAACAACTTTAATATGAAGTCTGTTTAATTTTTCAAATATTTTAAGTTCAGTAAAAAACATCAATATTGTAATGACAAAGGGTCTGGAATGTGGCTTCCACTCCACCTGAATCCGTGTTTTAGAGATTGTGCACTTCCAGTAGTCACTGATAGATGGCGCTCAGGCTACAAAAACACTTTGCCCCCAGCCTCTGGCTCGTTGGTCTAGGGGTGTGATTCTCGCTTAGGGTGCGAGAGGTCCCGGGTTCAAATCCCGGACGAGCCCTGCTCGTTTTTTTGCCGGACACGATGGCGACATTAACGGTCGTCTGGTACGTGCCAAAATCTCAATATATAACTATTACATGAAAACACACACACAAATAAAAAAAAAAACAACAACAGAAAAATAGCAACCTAATTTAGTCTCTCCTCAACTTCAATACACTCAACGTAAAAATGAGGCCAAGAAACAGACGAGCGAGCAGGTCACGATCAGGGCTGCACTCCTGCTGCAGTGGGGACCTGTGTGTCCAGGGCGCTGGGGGAGGTGACGACCGGAGAAGCAGCCAGGTGGACGCAATGCCTCCTAGACGAGAACGACTTGTTAGAAATCAGAAAAGACTCGGCTTGGTATGTTTATCAGATTAGATTAATAGTTCAGTAAATGTAATATATATTTAAACATCAGTCAAGTACACTCTATATTGACTAAAATAATGGGACACTACTCATTTAATGTTTTCTTCTGAAATCAAGGGTATTAAAAAGAGTTGATTCTGATTTTGTTGGAGTAGCTGTCTCTACTGTCCAGAAAAGAAGGTTTTCTACTAGATTTGGAGCATTACCAAGCCCGGAGTGGTTCATCGGGAGATTCGGGAGGATTCCAGATGGGCTGGTTCATGTCATATATTCATACACTTTATAAGTAAAGTTTTGCATATGACACTTTAGTTTTTTGGATGTTAATGTCAGGGACCTTTATTTATTTATACAAAATGCATTTATTTAATGTTTAATGTTTATCTAAATGTTATTTTTGTTATTATGCAAACGGTAGTCCCGACCTTACAATCTGGTTGGTTGAGAAGCGCTCTTACCGTACTGATATTTGTGATAATAGCACAGCTTTTTCACACCAACTTAAAATAACAAACAAACAACTAACTGAATAAATAAATCATCTTTAAATTCTTCATGATTTTATCGCTAATTTCGTTTTTTGTTTATTCCAAACATATATTAGTTGGTAGTCTTATGGCTGGTCAGGAATGTTTTATTGTTGTTGTGTTGCTTAAATAAAAAATAGCAAAGCCAACAACACCATAACTTCGCAGTCGAATAATATTAGCCCTAATAATCATTTCTGTGTTACCTGCGTGCGACGTGCGCATCCTCCTCCAGTAAGGTTTACTAGCCCTAACAACAAGCTTGTGGAACAACACTATTCGTATGCGCCCATATGACAACCATATTTCTAACAACGCTGCAACATGTGACGTGGCAGCTGTGGAAAGGCTAGCAAACACGTTCGTTAGGCATGGCTCGTTGGTCTAGGGGTATGATTCTCGCTTTGGGTGCGAGAGGTCCCGGGTTCAAATCCCGGACGAGCCCTGCTTTTACTGAGAAAGGTCTGACCATCAGTGAATGTAGGGCCCGTCCAACAATGCAGGAGCAGAGAGAGACTTACAGGTGAACTACCTGAGTGATAGGCACCGCGCTGTCCTCTCCTGTAGGTAATTTCAAACCCTGTACGACTCACCTGCTGAATTAACCATCAACGCCAATCATGATCTGAATCAGCTTAGAGGAGGAAAATGACCAAACCTACAAAAAGGCCTCAGAAGAAGTTTCAGCTACAGCAGTGAATGTTTCCTAATGACTACAGATGTAGTTATTCATGGAACCCTGAACGATGTGCCAGCATTACCAGCATGTCCGCTCCGTCCCACCAGTATGACCAGCTTAATGAAACGATATGTCAGTAGTGAGAGTTGATGATTAGTAGAGAGTGAAAGAAGTTTAGAGCTGCTAGGTTGTTGTTTTAGTACATTAAGAAATGTTGTGATCTAACGGACTCTGTCTAACAGTCACTGATAGATGGTGCTACAACTAGACTCCATGTGGAGGAGGCCTCTAACTGCTGAGACGTGGCAATCCTGAAAAACTATGAACGGTTACTCTGTGTCTGGCTCGTTGGTCTAGGGGTATGATTCTCGCTTAGGGTGCGAGAGGTCCCGGGTTCAAATCCCGGACGAGCCCTGCTCTTTTGTGTGCAGACTGAAACCGTAGAGCAGTGAGAAACTGGGATCAACTAACAGTTCCTCTCTTGAAGGAAGTTTATTAATGACCTGCTATACCCCATCAGAACTTACACTCAGCTAAATCCTTATTATTATCATCTTAGCAATATGCTACCCAAAGGGACTGAGTAGGAATAAATGATAATAATCATTCTTCTTCTTCGTATTATTATTATTATTATTATTATTATTAATATTATTATTAATATTATTCTCATTATATATCTTCTTATTTTTAGCATAGACCATAGCTGAAGCTTTTGAAAAAGTTCTGGAAAATACACGATTTGAGCTTGTGTCGTCTCGGTTCGTCTTCCTCTAGAGATGGACTTGTTATTCAACAAGGAGAGTCTGTAGCCACCGTCTTTAGTTGTAACAATAATATATTTTATTGCAATCGAAAGAACAGTGTGGAGAGAGTCTGCCAATTCTGGGTGCCCTTCGGTCTCTCTCTCTCCGACTTAGGAATACCTTGAGTTTTTATACCTTATTTCACGCCACATTCTGTTGGAATGTTGCCATATATGGAATGTTTACATTTCATCCATAGGGAACAGCCATTAGCTCCCCCATTACCTAAGTGGTCCATGGCCACATCTGGACAGCGTTTAACTCACTGACACGTCTGCCCAACGGGATGTCCAAATCTAAACAGCATCTTATGTCTGTTCAATTTGTGTAGATTTGGTCAAGAAACGGGGCCCCCTTTCTTTTCTACATCTGCAAAGCCAACGAATATACTACACTTGCCCGTCTGGCTCGTTGGTCTAGGGGTATGATTCTCGCTTCGGGTGCGAGAGGTCCCGGGTTCAAATCCCGGACGAGCCCGGCTTTTAAGGTTATCATAGATGGACTATCAATCAACACTGTTCACTGACTGGAACCATACAGTAAAACTGTGCTCTCGAGGTTCTTCTGCATATCCACTGCTCTTTAGTGTGTCCCTCTGGAAGCTGCGTGTGAACACCTTACTTAGTTTTAGTGGAGGATGCCGTATTGACCCGGCTTCAGTCATAGATAGCTAGCATCTAAGGAGAACATTAAGAAAACAACTTTAATATGAAGTCTGTTTAATTTTTCAAATATTTTAAGTTCAGTAAAAAACATCAATATTGTAATGACAAAGGGTCTGGAATGTGGCTTCCACTCCACCTGAATCCGTGTTTTAGAGATTGTGCACTTCCAGTAGTCACTGATAGATGGCGCTCAGGCTACAAAAACACTTTTCCCCCAACCTCTGGCTCGTTGGTCTAGGGGTATGATTCTCGCTTAGGGTGCGAGAGGTCCCGGGTTCAAATCCCGGACGAGCCCTGCTCGTTTTTTTTTTCCGGACACGATGGCGACATTAACGGTCGTCTGGTACGTGCCAAAATCTCAATATATAACTATTACATGAAAACACACACACAAATAAAAAAAAAACAACAACAGAAAAATAGCAACCTAATTTAGTCTCTCCTCAACTTCAATACACTCAACGTAAAGATGAGGCCAAGAAACAGACGAGCGAGCAGGTCACGATCAGGGCTGCACTCCTGCTGCAGTGGGGACCTGTGTGTCCAGGGCGCTGGGGGAGGTGACGACCGGAGAAGCAGCCAGGTGGACGCAATGCCTCCTAGACGAGAACGACTTGTTAGAAATCAGAAAAGACTCGGCTTGGTATGTTTATCAGATTAGATTAATAGTTCAGTAAATGTAATATATATTTAAACATCAGTCAAGTACACTCTATATTGACTAAAATAATGGGACACTACTCATTTAATGTTTTCTTCTGAAATCAAGGGTATTAAAAAGAGTTGATTCTGATTTTGTTGGAGTAGCTGTCTCTACTGTCCAGAAAAGAAGGTTTTCTACTAGATTTGGAGCATTACCAAGCCCGGAGTGGTTCATCGGGAGATTCGGGAGGATTCCAGATGGGCTGGTTCATGTCATATATTCATACACTTTATAAGTAAAGTTTTGCATATGACACTTTAGTTTTTTGGATGTCAATGTCAGGGACCTTTATTTATTTATACAAAATGCATTTATTTAATGTTTAATGTTTATCTAAATGTTATTTTTGTTATTATGCAAACGGTAGTCCCGACCTTACAATCTGGTTGGTTGAGAAGCGCTCTTACCGT
Source organism: Salminus brasiliensis (assembly GCF_030463535.1). Lineage (NCBI taxonomy): Eukaryota > Metazoa > Chordata > Actinopteri > Characiformes > Bryconidae > Salminus > Salminus brasiliensis. The sequence goes on along the minus strand of NC_132880.1, from coordinate 51,456,104 downwards.
ACTGATATTTGTGATAATAGCACAGCTTTTTCACACCAACTTAAAATAACAAACAAACAACTAACTGAATAAATAAATCATCTTTAAATTCTTCATGATTTTATCGCTAATTTCGTTTTTTGTTTATTCCAAACATATATTAGTTGGTAGTCTTATGGCTGGTCAGGAATGTTTTATTGTTGTTGTGTTGCTTAAATAAAAAATAGCAAAGCCAACAAAACCATAACTTCGCAGTCGAATAATATTAGCCCTAATAATCATTTCTGTGTTACCTGCGTGCGACGTGCGCATCCTCCTCCAGCAAGGTTTACTAGCCCTAACAACAAGCTTGTGGAACAACACTATTCGTATGCGCCCATATGACAACCATATTTCTAACAACGCTGCAACATGTGACGTGGCAGCTGTGGAAAGGCTAGCAAACACGTTCGTTAGGCATGGCTCGTTGGTCTAGGGGTATGATTCTCGCTTTGGGTGCGAGAGGTCCCGGGTTCAAATCCCGGACGAGCCCTGCTTTTACTGAGAAAGGTCTGACCATCAGTGAATGTAGGGCCCGTCCAACAATGCAGGAGCAGAGAGAGACTTACAGGTGAACTACCTGAGTGATAGGCACCGCGCTGTCCTCTCCTGTAGGTAATTTCAAACCCTGTACGACTCACCTGCTGAATTAACCATCAACGCCAATCATGATCTGAATCAGCTTAGAGGAGGAAAATGACCAAACCTACAAAAAGGCCTCAGAAGAAGTTTCAGCTACAGCAGTGAATGTTTCCTAATGACTACAGATGTAGTTATTCATGGAACCCTGAACGATGTGCCAGCATTACCAGCATGTCCGCTCCGTCCCACCAGTATGACCAGCTTAATGAAACGATATGTCAGTAGTGAGAGTTGATGATTAGTAGAGAGTGAAAGAAGTTTAGAGCTGCTAGGTTGTTGTTTTAGTACATTAAGAAATGTTGTGATCTAACGGACTCTGTCTAACAGTCACTGATAGATGGTGCTACAACTAGACTCCATGTGGAGGAGGCCTCTAACTGCTGAGACGTGGCAATCCTGAAAAACTATGAACGGTTACTCTGTGTCTGGCTCGTTGGTCTAGGGGTATGATTCTCGCTTAGGGTGCGAGAGGTCCCGGGTTCAAATCCCGGACGAGCCCTGCTCTTTTGTGTGCAGACTGAAACCGTAGAGCAGTGAGAAACTGGGATCAACTAACAGTTCCTCTCTTGAAGGAAGTTTATTAATGACCTGCTATACCCCATCAGAACTTACACTCAGCTAAATCCTTATTATTATCATCTTAGCAATATGCTACCCAAAGGGACTGAGTAGGAATAAATGATAATAATCATTCTTCTTCTTCGTATTATTATTATTATTATTATTATTATTAATAATATTATTATTAATATTATTCTCATTATATATCTTCTTATTTTTAGCATAGACCATAGCTGAAGCTTTTGAAAAAGTTCTGGAAAATACACGATTTGAGCTTGTGTCGTCTCGGTTCGTCTTCCTCTAGAGATGGACTTGTTATTCAACAAGGAGAGTCTGTAGCCACCGTCTTTAGTTGTAACAATAATATATTTTATTGCAATCGAAAGAACAGTGTGGAGAGAGTCTGCCAATTCTGGGTGCCCTTCGGTCTCTCTCTCTCCGACTTAGGAATACCTTGAGTTTTTATACCTTATTTCACGCCACATTCTGTTGGAATGTTGCCATATATGGAATGTTTACATTTCATCCATAGGGAACAGCCATTAGCTCCCCCATTACCTAAGTGGTCCATGGCCACATCTGGACAGCGTTTAACTCACTGACACGTCTGCCCAACGGGATGTCCAAATCTAAACAGCATCTTATGTCTGTTCAATTTGTGTAGATTTGGTCAAGAAACGGGGCCCCCTTTCTTTTCTACATCTGCAAAGCCAACGAATATACTACACTTGCCCGTCTGGCTCGTTGGTCTAGGGGTATGATTCTCGCTTCGGGTGCGAGAGGTCCCGGGTTCAAATCCCGGACGAGCCCGGCTTTTAAGGTTATCATAGATGGACTATCAATCAACACTGTTCACTGACTGGAACCATACAGTAAAACTGTGCTCTCGAGGTTCTTCTGCATATCCACTGCTCTTTAGTGTGTCCCTCTGGAAGCTGCGTGTGAACACCTTACTTAGTTTTAGTGGAGGATGCCGTATTGACCCGGCTTCAGTCATAGATAGCTAGCATCTAAGGAGAACATTAAGAAAACAACTTTAATATGAAGTCTGTTTAATTTTTCAAATATTTTAAGTTCAGTAAAAAACATCAATATTGTAATGACAAAGGGTCTGGAATGTGGCTTCCACTCCACCTGAATCCGTGTTTTAGAGATTGTGCACTTCCAGTAGTCACTGATAGATGGCGCTCAGGCTAAAAAAACACTTTTCCCCCAACCTCTGGCTCGTTGGTCTAGGGGTATGATTCTCGCTTAGGGTGCGAGAGGTCCCGGGTTCAAATCCCGGACGAGCCCTGCTCGTTTTTTTTGCCGGACACGATGGCGACATTAACGGTCGTCTGGTACGTGCCAAAATCTCAATATATAACTATTACATGAAAACACACACACAAATAAAAAAAAAACAACAACAGAAAAATAGCAACCTAATTTAGTCTCTCCTCAACTTCAATACACTCAACGTAAAGATGAGGCCAAGAAACAGACGAGCGAGCAGGTCACGATCAGGGCTGCACTCCTGCTGCAGTGGGGACCTGTGTGTCCAGGGCGCTGGGGGAGGTGACGACCGGAGAAGCAGCCAGGTGGACGCAATGCCTCCTAGACGAGAACGACTTGTTAGAAATCAGAAAAGACTCGGCTTGGTATGTTTATCAGATTAGATTAATAGTTCAGTAAATGTAATATATATTTAAACATCAGTCAAGTACACTCTATATTGACTAAAATAATGGGACACTACTCATTTAATGTTTTCTTCTGAAATCAAGGGTATTAAAAAGAGTTGATTCTGATTTTGTTGGAGTAGCTGTCTCTACTGTCCAGAAAAGAAGGTTTTCTACTAGATTTGGAGCGTTACCAAGCCCGGAGTGGTTCATCGGGAGATTCGGGAGGATTCCAGATGGGCTGGTTCATGTCATATATTCATACACTTTATAAGTAAAGTTTTGCATATGACACTTTAGTTTTTTGGATGTCAATGTCAGGGACCTTTATTTATTTATACAAAATGCATTTATTTAATGTTTAATGTTTATCTAAATGTTATTTTTGTTATTATGCAAACGGTAGTCCCGACCTTACAATCTGGTTGGTTGAGAAGCGCTCTTACCGTACTGATATTTGTGATAATAGCACAGCTTTTTCACACCAACTTAAAATAACAAACAAACAACTAACTGAATAAATAAATCATCTTTAAATTCTTCATGATTTTATCGCTAATTTCGTTTTTTGTTTATTCCAAACATATATTAGTTGGTAGTCTTATGGCTGGTCAGGAATGTTTTATTGTTGTTGTGTTGCTTAAATAAAAAATAGCAAAGCCAACAAAACCATAACTTCGCAGTCGAATAATATTAGCCCTAATAATCATTTCTGTGTTACCTGCGTGCGACGTGCGCATCCTCCTCCAGCAAGGTTTACTAGCCCTAACAACAAGCTTGTGGAACAACACTATTCGTATGCGCCCATATGACAACCATATTTCTAACAACGCTGCAACATGTGACGTGGCAGCTGTGGAAAGGCTAGCAAACACGTTCGTTAAGCATGGCTCGTTGGTCTAGGGGTATGATTCTCGCTTTGGGTGCGAGAGGTCCCGGGTTCAAATCCCGGACGAGCCCTGCTTTTACTGAGAAAGGTCTGACCATCAGTGAATGTAGGGCCCGTCCAGCAATGCAGGAGCAGAGAGAGACTTACAGGTGAACTACCTGAGTGATAGGCACCGCGCTGTCCTCTCCTGTAGGTAATTTCAAACCCTGTACGACTCACCTGCTGAATTAACCATCAACGCCAATCATGATCTGAATCAGCTTAGAGGATGAAAATGACCAAACCTACAAAAAGGCCTCAGAAGAAGTTTCAGCTACAGCAGTGAATGTTTCCTAATGACTACAGATGTAGTTATTCATGGAACCCTGAACGATGTGCCAGCATTACCAGCATGTCCGCTCCGTCCCACCAGTATGACCAGCTTAATGAAACGATATGTCAGTAGTGAGAGTTGATGATTAGTAGAGAGTGAAAGAAGTTTAGAGCTGCTAGGTTGTTGTTTTAGTACATTAAGAAATGTTGTGATCTAACGGACTCTGTCTAACAGTCACTGATAGATGGTGCTACAACTAGACTCCATGTGGAGGAGGCCTCTAACTGCTGAGACGTGGCAATCCTGAAAAACTATGAACGGTTACTCTGTGTCTGGCTCGTTGGTCTAGGGGTATGATTCTCGCTTAGGGTGCGAGAGGTCCCGGGTTCAAATCCCGGACGAGCCCTGCTCTTTTGTGTGCAGACTGAAACCGTAGAGCAGTGAGAAACTGGGATCAACTAACAGTTTATCTCTTGAAAGAAGTTTATTAATGACCTGCTATACCCCATCAGAACTTCCACTCAGCGAAATCCTTATTATTATCATCTTAGCAATATGCTACCCAAAGGGACTGAGTAGGAATAAATGATAATAATCATTCTTCTTCTTCGTATTATTATTATTATTATTATTATTATTATTATTATTATTATTAATATTATTCTCATTATATATCTTCTTATTTTTAACATAGACCATAGCTGAAGCTTTTGAAAAAGTTCTGAAAAATACACGATTTGAGCTTGCCCGTCTGGCTCGTTGGTCTAGGGGTATGATTCTCGCTTCGGGTGCGAGAGGTCCCGGGTTCAAATCCCAGACGAGCCCGGCTTTTAAGGTTATCATAGATGGACTATCAATCAACACTGTTCACTGACTGGAACCATACAGTAAAACTGTGCTCTCGAGGTTCTTCTGCATATCCACTGCTCTTTAGTGTGTCCCTCTGGAAGCTGCGTGTGAACACCTTACTTAGTTTTAGTGGAGGATGCCGTATTGACCCGGCTTCAGTCATAGATAGCTAGCATCTAAGGAGAACATTAAGAAAACAACTTTAATATGAAGTCTGTTTAATTTTTCAAATATTTTAAGTTCAGTAAAAAACATCAATATTGTAATGACAAAGGGTCTGGAATGTGGCTTCCACTCCACCTGAATCCGTGTTTTAGAGATTGTGCACTTCCAGTAGTCACTGATAGATGGCGCTCAGGCTACAAAAACACTTTTCCCCCAACCTCTGGCTCGTTGGTCTAGGGGTATGATTCTCGCTTAGGGTGCGAGAGGTCCCGGGTTCAAATCCCGGACGAGCCCTGCTCGTTTTTTTTGCCGGACACGATGGCGACATTAACGGTCGTCTGGTACGTGCCAAAATCTCAATATATAACTATTACATGAAAACACACACACAAATAAAAAAAAAACAACAACAGAAAAATAGCAACCTAATTTAGTCTCTCCTCAACTTCAATACACTCAACGTAAAAATGAGGCCAAGAAACAGACGAGCGAGCAGGTCACGATCAGGGCTGCACTCCTGCTGCAGTGGGGACCTGTGTGTCCAGGGCGCTGGGGGAGGTGACGACCGGAGAAGCAGCCAGGTGGACGCAATGCCTCCTAGACGAGAACGACTTGTTAGAAATCAGAAAAGACTCGGCTTGGTATGTTTATCAGATTAGATTAATAGTTCAGTAAATGTAATATATATTTAAACATCAGTCAAGTACACTCTATATTGACTAAAATAATGGGACACAACTCATTTAATGTTTTCTTCTGAAATCAAGGGTATTAAAAAGAGTTGATTCTGATTTTGTTGGAGTAGCTGTCTCTACTGTCCAGAAAAGAAGGTTTTCTACTAGATTTGGAGCATTACCAAGCCCGGAGTGGTTCATCGGGAGATTCGGGAGGATTCCAGATGGGCTGGTTCATGTCATATATTCATACACTTTATAATTAAAGTTTTGCATATGACACTTTAGTTTTTTGGATGTCAATGTCAGGGACCTTTATTTATTTATACAAAATGCATTTATTTAATGTTTAATGTTTATCTAAATGTTATTTTTGTTATTATGCAAACGGTAGTCCCGACCTTACAATCTGGTTGGTTGAGAAGCGCTCTTACCGTACTGATATTTGTGATAATAGCACAGCTTTTTCACACCAACTTAAAATAACAAACAAACAACTAACTGAATAAATAAATCATCTTTAAATTCTTCATGATTTTATCGCTAATTTCGTTTTTTGTTTATTCCAAACATATATTAGTTGGTAGTCTTATAGCTGGTCAGGAATGTTTTATTGTTGTTGTGTTGCTTAAATAAAAAATAGCAAAGCCAACAACACCATAACTTCGCAGTCGAATAATATTAGCCCTAATAATCATTTCTGTGTTACCTGCGTGCGACGTGCGCATCCTCCTCCAGCAAGGTTTACTAGCCCTAACAACAAGCTTGTGGAACAACACTATTCGTATGCGCCCATATGACAACCATATTTCTAACAACGCTGCAACATGTGACGTGGCAGCTGTGGAAAGGCTAGCAAACACGTTCGTTAAGCATGGCTCGTTGGTCTAGGGGTATGATTCTCGCTTTGGGTGCGAGAGGTCCCGGGTTCAAATCCCGGACGAGCCCTGCTTTTACTGAGAAAGGTCTGACCATCAGTGAATGTAGGGCCCGTCCAACAATGCAGGAGCAGAGAGAGACTTACAGGTGAACTACCTGAGTGATAGGCACCGCGCTGTCCTCTCCTGTAGGTAATTTCAAACCCTGTACGACTCACCTGCTGAATTAACCATCAACGCCAATCATGATCTGAATCAGCTTAGAGGAGGAAAATGACCAAACCTACAAAAAGGCCTCAGAAGAAGTTTCAGCTACAGCAGTGAATGTTTCCTAATGACTACAGATGTAGTTATTCATGGAACCCTGAACGATGTGCCAGCATTACCAGCATGACCGCTCCGTCCCACCAGTATGACCAGCTTAATGAAACGATATGTCAGTAGTGAGAGTTGATAATTAGTAGAGAGTGAAAGAAGTTTAGAGCTGCTAGGTTGTTGTTTTAGTACATTAAGAAATGTTGTGATCTAACGGACTCTGTCTAACAGTCACTGATAGATGGTGCTACAACTAGTCTCCATGTGGAGGAGGCCTCTAACTGCTGAGACGTGGCAATCCTGAGAAACTATGAACGGTTACTCTGTGTCTGGCTCGTTGGTCTAGGGGTATGATTCTCGCTTAGGGTGCGAGAGATCCCGGGTTCAAATCCCGGACGAGCCCTGCTCTTTTGTGTGCAGACTGAAACCGTAGAGCAGTGAGAAACTGGGATCAACTAACAGTTCATCTCTTGAAGGAAGTTTATTAATGACCTGCTATACCCCATCAGAACTTCCACTCAGCTAAATCCTTATTATTATCATCTTAGCAATATGCTACCCAGAGGGACTGAGTAGGAATAAATGATAATAATCATTCTTCTTCTTCGTATTATTATTAATATTATTATTAATATTATTATTAATATTATTATTAATATTATTCTCATTATATATCTTCTTATTTTTAGCATAGACCATAGCTGAAGCTTTTGAAAAAGTTCTGGAAAATACACGATTTGAGCTTGCCCGTCTGGCTCGTTGGTCTAGGGGTATGATTCTCGCTTCGGGTGCGAGAGGTCCCGGGTTCAAATCCCGGACGAGCCCGGCTTTTAAGGTTATCATAGATGGACTATCAATCAACACTGTTCACTGACTGGAACCATACAGTAAAACTGTGCTCTCGAGGTTCTTCTGCATATCCACTGCTCTTTAGTGTGTCCCTCTGGAAGCTGCGTGTGAACACCTTACTTAGTTTTAGTGGAGGATGCCGTATTGACCCGGCTTCAGTCATAGATAGCTAGCATCTAAGGAGAACATTAAGAAAACAACTTTAATATGAAGTCTGTTTAATTTTTCAAATATTTTAAGTTCAGTAAAAAAAATCAATATTGTAATGACAAAAGGTCTGGAATGTGGCTTCCACTCCACCTGAATCCGTGTTTTAGAGATTGTGCACTTCCAATAGTCACTGATAGATGGCGCTCAGGCTAAAAAAACACTTTTCCCCCAACCTCTGGCTCGTTTGTCTAGGGGTATGATTCTCGCTTAGGGTGCGAGAGGTCCCCGGTTCAAATCCCGGACGAGCCCTGCTCGTTTTTTTTGCCGGACACGATGGCGACATTAACGGTCGTCTGGTACGTGCCAAAATCTCAATATATAACTATTACATGAAAACACACACACAAATAAAAAAAAAACAACAACAGAAAAATAGCAACCTAATTTAGTCTCTCCTCAACTTCAATACACTCAACGTAAAAATGAGGCCAAGAAACAGACGAGCGAGCAGGTCACGATCAGGGCTGCACTCCTGCTGCAGTGGGGACCTGTGTGTCCAGGGCGCTGGGGGAGGTGACGACCGGAGAAGCAGCCAGGTGGACGCAATGCCTCCTAGACGAGAACGACTTGTTAGAAATCAGAAAAGACTCGGCTTGGTATGTTTATCAGATTAGATTAATAGTTCAGTAAATGTAATATATATTTAAACATCAGTCAAGTACACTCTATATTGACTAAAATAATGGGACACAACTCATTTAATGTTTTCTTCTGAAATCAAGGGTATTAAAAAGAGTTGATTCTGATTTTGTTGGAGTAGCTGTCTCTACTGTCCAGAAAAGAAGGTTTTCTACTAGATTTGGAGCATTACCAAGCCCGGAGTGGTTCATCGGGAGATTCGGGAGGATTCCAGATGGGCTGGTTCATGTCATATATTCATACACTTTATAAGTAAAGTTTTGCATATGACACTTTAGTTTTTTGGATGTCAATGTCAGGGACCTTTATTTATTTATACAAAATGCATTTATTTAATGTTTAATGTTTATCTAAATGTTATTTTTGTTATTATACAAACGGTAGTCCCGACCTTACAATCTGGTTGGTTGAGAAGCGCTCTTACCGTGCTGATATTTGTGATAATAGCACAGTTTTTTCACATCAAATTAAAATAACAAACAAACAACTAACTGAATAAATAAATCATCTTTAAATTCTTCATGATTTTATCGCTAATTTCGTTTTTTGTTTATTCCAAACATATATTAGTTGGTAGTCTTATGGCTGGTCAGGAATGTTTTATTGTTGTTGTTTTGCTTAAATAAAAAATAGCAAAGCCAACAACACCATAACTTCGCAGTCGAATAATATTAGCCCTAATAATCATTTCTGTGTTACCTGCGTGCGACGTGCGCATCCTCCTCCAGCAAGGTTTACTAGCCCTAACAACAAGCTTGTGGAACAACACTATTCGTATGCGCCCATATGACAACCATATTTCTAACAACGCTGCAACATGTGACGTGGCAGCTGTGGAAAGGCTAGCAAACACGTTCGTTAAGCATGGCTCGTTGGTCTAGGGGTATGATTCTTGCTTTGGGTGCGAGAGGTCCCGGGTTCAAATCCCGGACGAGCCCTGCTTTTACTGAGAAAGGTCTGACCATCAGTGAATGTAGGGCCCGTCCAGCAATGCAGGAGCAGAGAGAGACTTACAGGTGAACTACCTGAGTGATAGGCACCGCGCTGTCCTCTCCTGTAGGTAATTTCAAACCCTGTACGACTCACCTGCTGAATTAACCATCAACGCCAATCATGATCTGAATCAGCTTAGAGGAGGAAAATGACCAAACCTACAAAAAGGCCTCAGAAGAAGTTTCAGCTACAGTAGTGAATGTTTCCTAATGACTACAGATGTAGTTATTCATGGAACCCTGAACGATGTGCCAGCATTACCAGCATGTCCGCTCCGTCCCACCAGTATGACCAGCTTAATGAAACGATATGTCAGTAGTGAGAGTTGATGATTAGTAGAGAGTGAAAGAAGTTTAGAGCTGCTAGGTTGTTGTTTTAGTACATTAAGAAATGTTGTGATCTAACGGACTCTGTCTAACAGTCACTGATAGATGGTGCTACAACTAGACTCCATGTGGAGGAGGCCTCTAACTGCTGAGACGTGGCAATCCTGAGAAACTATGAACGGTTACTCTGTGTCTGGCTCGTTGGTCTAGGGGTATGATTCCCGCTTAGGGTTCGAGAGGTCCCGGGTTCAAATCCCGGACGAGCCCTGCTCTTTTGTGTGCAGACTGAAACCGTAGAGCAGTGAGAAACTGGGATCAACTAACAGTTCATCTCTTGAAGGAAGTTTATTAATGACCTGCTATACCCCATCAGAACTTCCACTCAGCTAAATCCTTATTATTATCATCTTAGCAATATGCTACCCAAAGGGACTGAGTAGGAATAAATGATAATAATCATTCTTCTTCTTCGTATTATTATTATTATTATTATTATTATTATTATTATTAATATTATTATTAATATTATTCTCATTATATATCTTCTTATTTTTAGCATAGACCATAGCTGAAGCTTTTGAAAAAGTTCTGGAAAATACACGATTTGAGCTTGCCCGTCTGGCTCGTTGGTCTAGGGGTATGATTCTCGCTTCGGGTGCGAGAGGTCCCGGGTTCAAATCCCGGACGAGCCCGGCTTTTAAGGTTATCATAGATGGACTATCAATCAACACTGTTCACTGACTGGAACCATACAGTAAAACTGTGCTCTCGAGGTTCTTCTGCATGTCCACTGCTCTTTAGTGTGTCCCTCTGGAAGCTGCGTGTGAACACCTTACTTAGTTTTAGTGGAGGATGCCGTATTGACCCGGCTTCAGTCATAGATAGCTAGCATCTAAGGAGAACATTAAGAAAACAACTTTAATATGAAGTCTGTTTAATTTTTCAAATATTTTAAGTTCAGTAAAAAACATCAATATTGTAATGACAAAGGGTCTGGAATGTGGCTTCCACTCCACCTGAATCCGTGTTTTAGAGATTGTGCACTTCCAGTAGTCACTGATAGATGGCGCTCAGGCTACAAAAACACTTTTCCCCCAACCTCTGGCTCGTTGGTCTAGGGGTATGATTCTCGCTTAGGGTGCGAGAGGTCCCGGGTTCAAATCCCGGACGAGCCCTGCTCGTTTTTTTTGCCGGACACGATGGCGACATTAACGGTCGTCTGGTACGTGCCAAAATCTCAATATATAACTATTACATGAAAACACACACACAAATAAAAAAAAAACAACAACAGAAAAATAGCAACCTAATTTAGTCTCTCCTCAACTTCAATACACTCAACGTAAAAATGAGGCCAAGAAACAGACGAGCGAGCAGGTCACGATCAGGGCTGCACTCCTGCTGCAGTGGGGACCTGTGTGTCCAGGGCGCTGGGGGAGGTGACGACCGGAGAAGCAGCCAGGTGGACGCAATGCCTCCTAGACGAGAACGACTTGTTAGAAATCAGAAAAGACTCGGCTTGGTATGTTTATCAGATTAGATTAATAGTTCAGTAAATGTAATATATATTTAAACATCAGTCAAGTACACTCTATATTGACTAAAATAATGGGACACAACTCATTTAATGTTTTCTTCTGAAATCAAGGGTATTAAAAAGAGTTGATTCTGATTTTGTTGGAGTAGCTGTCTCTACTGTCCAGAAAAGAAGGTTTTCTACTAGATTTGGAGCATTACCAAGCCCGGAGTGGTTCATCGGGAGATTCGGGAGGATTCCAGATGGGCTGGTTCATGTCATATATTCATACACTTTATAAGTAAAGTTTTGCATATGACACTTTAGTTTTTTGGATGTCAATGTCAGGGACCTTTATTTATTTATACAAAATGCATTTATTTAATGTTTAATGTTTATCTAAATGTTATTTTTGTTATTATACAAACGGTAGTCCCGACCTTACAATCTGGTTGGTTGAGAAGCGCTCTTACCGTGCTGATATTTGTGATAATAGCACAGTTTTTTCACATCAAATTAAAATAACAAACAAACAACTAACTGAATAAATAAATCATCTTTAAATTCTTCATGATTTTATCGCTAATTTCGTTTTTTGTTTATTCCAAACATATATTAGTTGGTAGTCTTATGGCTGGTCAGGAATGTTTTATTGTTGTTGTGTTGCTTAAATAAAAAATAGCAAAGCCAACAACACCATAACTTCGCAGTCGAATAATATTAGCCCTAATAATCATTTCTGTGTTACCTGCGTGCGACGTGCGCATCCTCCTCCAGCAAGGTTTACTAGCCCTAACAACAAGCTTGTGGAACAACACTATTCGTATGCGCCCATATGACAACCATATTTCTAACAACGCTGCAACATGTGACGTGGCAGCTGTGGAAAGGCTAGCAAACACGTTCGTTAAGCATGGCTCGTTGGTCTAGGGGTATGATTCTCGCTTTGGGTGCGAGAGGTCCCGGGTTCAAATCCCGGACGAGCCCTGCTTTTACTGAGAAAGGTCTGACCATCAGTGAATGTAGGGCCCGTCCAGCAATGCAGGAGCAGAGAGAGACTTACAGGTGAACTACCTGAGTGATAGGCACCGCGCTGTCCTCTCCTGTAGGTAATTTCAAACCCTGTACGACTCACCTGCTGAATTAACCATCAACGCCAATCATGATCTGAATCAGCTTAGAGGAGGAAAATGACCAAACCTACAAAAAGGCCTCAGAAGAAGTTTCAGCTACAGCAGTGAATGTTTCCTAATGACTACAGATGTAGTTATTCATGGAACCCTGAACGATGTGCCAGCATTACCAGCATGTCCGCTCCGTCCCACCAGTATGACCAGCTTAATGAAACGATATGTCAGTAGTGAGAGTTGATGATTAGTAGAGAGTGAAAGAAGTTTAGAGCTGCTAGGTTGTTGTTTTAGTACATTAAGAAATGTTGTGATCTAACGGACTCTGTCTAACAGTCACTGATAGATGGTGCTACAACTAGACTCCATGTGGAGGAGGCCTCTAACTGCTGAGACGTGGCAATCCTGAAAAACTATGAACGGTTACTCTGTGTCTGGCTCGTTGGTCTAGGGGTATGATTCTCGCTTAGGGTGCGAGAGGTCCCGGGTTCAAATCCCGGACGAGCCCTGCTCGTTTTTTTGCCGGACACGATGGCGACAGTAACGGTACGTGCCAAAATCTCAATATATAACTATTACATGAAAACACACACACAAATAAAAAAAAAAACAACAACAGAAAAATAGCAACCTAATTTAGTCTCTCCTCAACTTCAATACACTCAACGTAAAAATGAGGCAAAGAAACAGACGAGCGAGCAGGTCACGATCAGGGCTGCACTCCTGCTGCAGTGGGGACCTGTGTGTCCAGGGCGCTGGGGGAGGTGACGACCGGAGAAGCAGCCAGGTGGACGCAATGCCTCCTAGACGAGAACGACTTGTTAGAAATCAGAAAAGACTCGGCTTGGTATGTTTATCAGATTAGATTAATAGTTCAGTAAATGTAATATATATTTAAACATCAGTCAAGTACACTCTATATTGACTAAAATAATGGGACACAACTCATTTAATGTTTTCTTCTGAAATCAAGGGTATTAAAAAGAGTTGATTCTGATTTTGTTGGAGTAGCTGTCTCTACTGTCCAGAAAAGAAGGTTTTCTACTAGATTTGGAGCATTACCAAGCCCGGAGTGGTTCATCGGGAGATTCGGGAGGATTCCAGATGGGCTGGTTCATGTCATATATTCATACACTTTATAAGTAAAGTTTTGCATATGACACTTTAGTTTTTTGGATGTCAATGTCAGGGACCTTTATTTATTTATACAAAATGCATTTATTTAATGTTTAATGTTTATCTAAATGTTATTTTTGTTATTATACAAACGGTAGTCCCGACCTTACAATCTGGTTGGTTGAGAAGCGCTCTTACCGTGCTGATATTTGTGATAATAGCACAGTTTTTTCACATCAAATTAAAATAACAAACAAACAACTAACTGAATAAATAAATCATCTTTAAATTCTTCATGATTTTATCGCTAATTTCGTTTTTTGTTTATTCCAAACATATATTAGTTGGTAGTCTTATGGCTGGTCAGGAATGTTTTATTGTTGTTGTTTTGCTTAAATAAAAAATAGCAAAGCCAACAACACCATAACTTCGCAGTCGAATAATATTAGCCCTAATAATCATTTCTGTGTTACCTGCGTGCGACGTGCGCATCCTCCTCCAGCAAGGTTTACTAGCCCTAACAACAAGCTTGTGGAACAACACTATTCGTATGCGCCCATATGACAACCATATTTCTAACAACGCTGCAACATGTGACGTGGCAGCTGTGGAAAGGCTAGCAAACACGTTCGTTAAGCATGGCTCGTTGGTCTAGGGGTATGATTCTTGCTTTGGGTGCGAGAGGTCCCGGGTTCAAATCCCGGACGAGCCCTGCTTTTACTGAGAAAGGTCTGACCATCAGTGAATGTAGGGCCCGTCCAGCAATGCAGGAGCAGAGAGAGACTTACAGGTGAACTACCTGAGTGATAGGCACCGCGCTGTCCTCTCCTGTAGGTAATTTCAAACCCTGTACGACTCACCTGCTGAATTAACCATCAACGCCAATCATGATCTGAATCAGCTTAGAGGAGGAAAATGACCAAACCTACAAAAAGGCCTCAGAAGAAGTTTCAGCTACAGTAGTGAATGTTTCCTAATGACTACAGATGTAGTTATTCATGGAACCCTGAACGATGTGCCAGCATTACCAGCATGTCCGCTCCGTCCCACCAGTATGACCAGCTTAATGAAACGATATGTCAGTAGTGAGAGTTGATGATTAGTAGAGAGTGAAAGAAGTTTAGAGCTGCTAGGTTGTTGTTTTAGTACATTAAGAAATGTTGTGATCTAACGGACTCTGTCTAACAGTCACTGATAGATGGTGCTACAACTAGACTCCATGTGGAGGAGGCCTCTAACTGCTGAGACGTGGCAATCCTGAGAAACTATGAACGGTTACTCTGTGTCTGGCTCGTTGGTCTAGGGGTATGATTCCCGCTTAGGGTTCGAGAGGTCCCGGGTTCAAATCCCGGACGAGCCCTGCTCTTTTGTGTGCAGACTGAAACCGTAGAGCAGTGAGAAACTGGGATCAACTAACAGTTCATCTCTTGAAGGAAGTTTATTAATGACCTGCTATACCCCATCAGAACTTCCACTCAGCTAAATCCTTATTATTATCATCTTAGCAATATGCTACCCAAAGGGACTGAGTAGGAATAAATGATAATAATCATTCTTCTTCTTCGTATTATTATTATTATTATTATTATTATTATTATTATTATTAATATTATTATTAATATTATTCTCATTATATATCTTCTTATTTTTAGCATAGACCATAGCTGAAGCTTTTGAAAAAGTTCTGGAAAATACACGATTTGAGCTTGCCCGTCTGGCTCGTTGGTCTAGGGGTATGATTCTCGCTTCGGGTGCGAGAGGTCCCGGGTTCAAATCCCGGACGAGCCCGGCTTTTAAGGTTATCATAGATGGACTATCAATCAACACTGTTCACTGACTGGAACCATACAGTAAAACTGTGCTCTCGAGGTTCTTCTGCATATCCACTGCTCTTTAGTGTGTCCCTCTGGAAGCTGCGTGTGAACACATTACTTAGTTTTAGTGGAGGATGCCGTATTGACCCGGCTTCAGTCATAGATAGCTAGCATCTAAGGAGAACATTAAGAAAACAACTTTAATATGAAGTCTGTTTAATTTTTCAAATATTTTAAGTTCAGTAAAAAACATCAATATTGTAATGACAAAGGGTCTGGAATGTGGCTTCCACTCCACCTGAATCCGTGTTTTAGAGATTGTGCACTTCCAGTAGTCACTGATAGATGGCGCTCAGGCTACAAAAACACTTTTCCCCCAACCTCTGGCTCGTTGGTCTAGGGGTATGATTCTCGCTTAGGGTGCGAGAGGTCCCGGGTTCAAATCCCGGACGAGCCCTGCTCGTTTTTTTTGCCGGACACGATGGCGACATTAACGGTCGTCTGGTACGTGCCAAAATCTCAATATATAACTATTACATGAAAACACACACACAAATAAAAAAAAAACAACAACAGAAAAATAGCAACCTAATTTAGTCTCTCCTCAACTTCAATACACTCAACGTAAAAATGAGGCCAAGAAACAGACGAGCGAGCAGGTCACGATCAGGGCTGCACTCCTGCTGCAGTGGGGACCTGTGTGTCCAGGGCGCTGGGGGAGGTGACGACCGGAGAAGCAGCCAGGTGGACGCAATGCCTCCTAGACGAGAACGACTTGTTAGAAATCAGAAAAGACTCGGCTTGGTATGTTTATCAGATTAGATTAATAGTTCAGTAAATGTAATATATATTTAAACATCAGTCAAGTACACTCTATATTGACTAAAATAATGGGACACAACTCATTTAATGTTTTCTTCTGAAATCAAGGGTATTAAAAAGAGTTGATTCTGATTTTGTTGGAGTAGCTGTCTCTACTGTCCAGAAAAGAAGGTTTTCTACTAGATTTGGAGCATTACCAAGCCCGGAGTGGTTCATCGGGAGATTCGGGAGGATTCCAGATGGGCTGGTTCATGTCATATATTCATACACTTTATAAGTAAAGTTTTGCATATGACACTTTAGTTTTTTGGATGTCAATGTCAGGGACCTTTATTTATTTATACAAAATGCATTTATTTAATGTTTAATGTTTATCTAAATGTTATTTTTGTTATTATGCAAACGGTAGTCCCGACCTTACAATCTGGTTGGTTGAGAAGCGCTCTTACCGTACTGATATTTGTGATAATAGCACAGCTTTTTCACACCAACTTAAAATAACAAACAAACAACTAACTGAATAAATAAAACATCTTTAAATTCTTCATGATTTTATCGCTAATTTCGTTTTTTGTTTATTCCAAACATATATTAGTTGGTAGTCTTATGGCTGGTCAGGAATGTTTTATTGTTGTTGTGTTGCTTAAATAAAAAATAGCAAAGCCAACAACACCATAACTTCGCAGTCGAATAATATTAGCCCTAATAATCATTTCTGTGTTACCTGCGTGCGACGTGCGCATCCTCCTCCAGCAAGGTTTACTAGCCCTAACAACAAGCTTGTGGAACAACACTATTCGTATGCGCCCATATGACAACCATATTTCTAACAACGCTGCAACATGTGACGTGGCAGCTGTGGAAAGGCTAGCAAACACGTTCGTTAAGCATGGCTCGTTGGTCTAGGGGTATGATTCTCGCTTTGGGTGCGAGAGGTCCCGGGTTCAAATCCCGGACGAGCCCTGCTTTTACTGAGAAAGGTCTGACCATCAGTGAATGTAGGGCCCGTCCAGCAATGCAGGAGCAGAGAGAGACTTACAGGTGAACTACCTGAGTGATAGGCACCGCGCTGTCCTCTCCTGTAGGTAATTTCAAACCCTGTACGACTCACCTGCTGAATTAACCATCAACGCCAATCATTATCTGAATCAGCTTAGAGGAGGAAAATGACCAAACCTACAAAAAGGCCTCAGAAGAAGTTTCAGCTACAGTAGTGAATGTTTCCTAATGACTACAGATGTAGTTATTCATGGAACCCTGAACGATGTGCCAGCATTACCAGCATGTCCGCTCCGTCCCACCAGTATGACCAGCTTAATGAAACGATATGTCAGTAGTGAGAGTTGATGATTAGTAGAGAGTGAAAGAAGTTTAGAGCTGCTAGGTTGTTGTTTTAGTACATTAAGAAATGTTGTGATCTAACGGACTCTGTCTAACAGTCACTGATAGATGGTGCTACAACTAGACTCCATGTGGAGGAGGCCTCTAACTGCTGAGACGTGGCAATCCTGAGAAACTATGAACGGTTACTCTGTGTCTGGCTCGTTGGTCTAGGGGTATGATTCCCGCTTAGGGTTCGAGAGGTCCCGGGTTCAAATCCCGGACGAGCCCTGCTCTTTTGTGTGCAGACTGAAACCGTAGAGCAGTGAGAAACTGGGATCAACTAACAGTTCATCTCTTGAAGGAAGTTTATTAATGACCTGCTATACCCCATCAGAACTTCCACTCAGCTAAATCCTTATTATTATCATCTTAGCAATATGCTACCCAGAGGGACTGAGTAGGAATAAATGATAATAATCATTCTTCTTCTTCGTATTATTATTAATATTATTATTAATATTATTATTAATATTATTATTAATATTATTATTAATATTATTCTCATTATATATCTTCTTATTTTTAGCATAGACCATAGCTGAAGCTTTTGAAAAAGTTCTGGAAAATACACGATTTGAGCTTGCCCGTCTGGCTCGTTGGTCTAGGGGTATGATTCTCGCTTCGGGTGCGAGAGGTCCCGGGTTCAAATCCCGGACGAGCCCGGCTTTTAAGGTTATCATAGATGGACTATCAATCAACACTGTTCACTGACTGGAACCATACAGTAAAACTGTGCTCTCGAGGTTCTTCTGCATATCCACTGCTCTTTAGTGTGTCCCTCTGGAAGCTGCGTGTGAACACCTTACTTAGTTTTAGTGGAGGATGCCGTATTGACCCGGCTTCAGTCATAGATAGCTAGCATCTAAGGAGAACATTAAGAAAACAACTTTAATATGAAGTCTGTTTAATTTTTCAAATATTTTAAGTTCAGTAAAAAACATCAATATTGTAATGACAAAGGGTCTGGAATGTGGCTTCCACTCCACCTGAATCCGTGTTTTAGAGATTGTGCACTTCCAGTAGTCACTGATAGATGGCGCTCAGGCTACAAAAACACTTTTCCCCCAAGCACTGGCTCGTTGGTCTAGGGGTGTGATTCTCGCTTAGGGTGCGAGAGGTCCCGGGTTCAAATCCCGGACGAGCCCTGCTCGTTTTTTTGCCGGACACGATGGCGACATTAACGGTCGTCTGGTACGTGCCAAAATCTCGATATATAACTATTACAAGAAAACACACACACAAATAAAAAAAAAACAACAACAGAAAAATAGCAACCTAATTTAGTCTCTCCTCAACTTCAATACACTCAACGTAAAAATGAGGCCAAGAAACAGACGAGCGAGCAGGTCACGATCAGGGCTGCACTCCTGCTGCAGTGGGGACCTGTGTGTCCAGGGCGCTGGGGGAGGTGACGACCGGAGAAGCAGCCAGGTGGACGCAATGCCTCCTAGACGAGAACGACTTGTTAGAAATCAGAAAAGACTCGGCTTGGTATGTTTATCAGATTAGATTAATAGTTCAGTAAATGTAATATATATTTAAACATCAGTCAAGTACACTCTATATTGACTAAAATAATGGGACACAACTCATTTAATGTTTTCTTCTGAAATCAAGGGTATTAAAAAGAGTTGATTCTGATTTTGTTGGAGTAGCTGTCTCTACTGTCCAGAGAAGAAGGTTTTCTACTAGATTTGGAGCATTACCAAGCCCGGAGTGGTTCATCGGGAGATTCGGGAGGATTCCAGATGGGCTGGTTCATGTCATATATTCATACACTTTATAAGTAAAGTTTTGCATATGACACTTTAGTTTTTTGGATGTCAATGTCAGGGACCTTTATTTATTTATACAAAATGCATTTATTTAATGTTTAATGTTTATCTAAATGTTATTTTTGTTATTATGCAAACGGTAGTCCCGACCTTACAATCTGGTTGGTTGAGAAGCGCTCTTACCGTACTGATATTTGTGATAATAGCACAGCTTTTTCACACCAACTTAAAATAACAAACAAACAACTAACTGAATAAATAAAACATCTTTAAATTCTTCATGATTTTATCGCTAATTTCGTTTTTTGTTTATTCCAAACATATATTAGTTGGTAGTCTTATGGCTGGTCAGGAATGTTTTATTGTTGTTGTGTTGCTTAAATAAAAAATAGCAAAGCCAACAACACCATAACTTCGCAGTCGAATAATATTAGCCCTAATAATCATTTCTGTGTTACCTGCGTGCGACGTGCGCATCCTCCTCCAGCAAGGTTTACTAGCCCTAACAACAAGCTTGTGGAACAACACTATTCGTATGCGCCCATATGACAACCATATTTCTAACAACGCTGCAACATGTGACGTGGCAGCTGTGGAAAGGCTAGCAAACACGTTCGTTAAGCATGGCTCGTTGGTCTAGGGGTATGATTCTCGCTTTGGGTGCGAGAGGTCCCGGGTTCAAATCCCGGACGAGCCCTGCTTTTACTGAGAAAGGTCTGACCATCAGTGAATGTAGGGCCCGTCCAGCAATGCAGGAGCAGAGAGAGACTTACAGGTGAACTACCTGAGTGATAGGCACCGCGCTGTCCTCTCCTGTAGGTAATTTCAAACCCTGTACGACTCACCTGCTGAATTAACCATCAACGCCAATCATGATCTGAATCAGCTTAGAGGAGGAAAATGACCAAACCTACAAAAAGGCCTCAGAAGAAGTTTCAGCTACAGTAGTGAATGTTTCCTAATGACTACAGATGTAGTTATTCATGGAACCCTGAACGATGTGCCAGCATTACCAGCATGTCCGCTCCGTCCCACCAGTATGACCAGCTTAATGAAACGATATGTCAGTAGTGAGAGTTGATGATTAGTAGAGAGTGAAAGAAGTTTAGAGCTGCTAGGTTGTTGTTTTAGTACATTAAGAAATGTTGTGATCTAACGGACTCTGTCTAACAGTCACTGATAGATGGTGCTACAACTAGACTCCATGTGGAGGAGGCCTCTAACTGCTGAGACGTGGCAATCCTGAGAAACTATGAACGGTTACTCTGTGTCTGGCTCGTTGGTCTAGGGGTATGATTCCCGCTTAGGGTTCGAGAGGTCCCGGGTTCAAATCCCGGACGAGCCCTGCTCTTTTGTGTGCAGACTGAAACCGTAGAGCAGTGAGAAACTGGGATCAACTAACAGTTCATCTCTTGAAGGAAGTTTATTAATGACCTGCTATACCCCATCAGAACTTCCACTCAGCTAAATCCTTATTATTATCATCTTAGCAATATGCTACCCAGAGGGACTGAGTAGGAATAAATGATAATAATCATTCTTCTTCTTCGTATTATTATTAATATTATTATTAATATTATTATTAATATTATTATTAATATTATTCTCATTATATATCTTCTTATTTTTAGCATAGACCATAGCTGAAGCTTTTGAAAAAGTTCTGGAAAATACACGATTTGAGCTTGCCCGTCTGGCTCGTTGGTCTAGGGGTATGATTCTCGCTTCGGGTGCGAGAGGTCCCGGGTTCAAATCCCGGACGAGCCCGGCTTTTAAGGTTATCATAGATGGACTATCAATCAACACTGTTCACTGACTGGAACCATACAGTAAAACTGTGCTCTCGAGGTTCTTCTGCATATCCACTGCTCTTTAGTGTGTCCCTCTGGAAGCTGCGTGTGAACACCTTACTTAGTTTTAGTGGAGGATGCCGTATTGACCCGGCTTCAGTCATAGATAGCTAGCATCTAAGGAGAACATTAAGAAAACAACTTTAATATGAAGTCTGTTTAATTTTTCAAATATTTTAAGTTCAGTAAAAAACATCAATATTGTAATGACAAAGGGTCTGGAATGTGGCTTCCACTCCACCTGAATCCGTGTTTTAGAGATTGTGCACTTCCAGTAGTCACTGATAGATGGCGCTCAGGCTACAAAAACACTTTTCCCCCAAGCTCTGGCTCGTTGGTCTAGGGGTGTGATTCTCGCTTAGGGTGCGAGAGGTCCCGGGTTCAAATCCCGGACGAGCCCTGCTCGTTTTTTTGCCGGACACGATGGCGACATTAACGGTCGTCTGGTACGTGCCAAAATCTCGATATATAACTATTACAAGAAAACACACACACAAATAAAAAAAAAACAACAACAGAAAAATAGCAACCTAATTTAGTCTCTCCTCAACTTCAATACACTCAACGTAAAAATGAGGCCAAGAAACAGACGAGCGAGCAGGTCACGATCAGGGCTGCACTCCTGCTGCAGTGGGGACCTGTGTGTCCAGGGCGCTGGGGGAGGTGACGACCGGAGAAGCAGCCAGGTGGACGCAATGCCTCCTAGACGAGAACGACTTGTTAGAAATCAGAAAAGACTCGGCTTGGTATGTTTATCAGATTAGATTAATAGTTCAGTAAATGTAATATATATTTAAACATCAGTCAAGTACACTCTATATTGACTAAAATAATGGGACACAACTCATTTAATGTTTTCTTCTGAAATCAAGGGTATTAAAAAGAGTTGATTCTGATTTTGTTGGAGTAGCTGTCTCTACTGTCCAGAGAAGAAGGTTTTCTACTAGATTTGGAGCATTACCAAGCCCGGAGTGGTTCATCGGGAGATTCGGGAGGATTCCAGATGGGCTGGTTCATGTCATATATTCATACACTTTATAAGTAAAGTTTTGCATATGACACTTTAGTTTTTTGGATGTCAATGTCAGGGACCTTTATTTATTTATACAAAATGCATTTATTTAATGTTTAATGTTTATCTAAATGTTATTTTTGTTATTATGCAAACGGTAGTCCCGACCTTACAATCTGGTTGGTTGAGAAGCGCTCTTACCGTACTGATATTTGTGATAATAGCACAGCTTTTTCACACCAACTTAAAATAACAAACAAACAACTAACTGAATAAATAAAACATCTTTAAATTCTTCATGATTTTATCGCTAATTTCGTTTTTTGTTTATTCCAAACATATATTAGTTGGTAGTCTTATGGCTGGTCAGGAATGTTTTATTGTTGTTGTGTTGCTTAAATAAAAAATAGCAAAGCCAACAACACCATAACTTCGCAGTCGAATAATATTAGCCCTAATAATCATTTCTGTGTTACCTGCGTGCGACGTGCGCATCCTCCTCCAGCAAGGTTTACTAGCCCAAACAACAAGCTTGTGGAACAACACTATTCGTATGCGCCCATATGACAACCATATTTCTAACAACGCTGCAACATGTGACGTGGCAGCTGTGGAAAGGCTAGCAAACACGTTCGTTAAGCATGGCTCGTTGGTCTAGGGGTATGATTCTCGCTTTGGGTGTGAGAGGTCCCGGGTTCAAATCCCGGACGAGCCCTGCTTTTACTGAGAAAGGTCTGACCATCAGTGAATGTAGGGCCCGTCCAGCAATGCAGGAGCAGAGAGAGACTTACAGGTGAACTACCTGAGTGATAGGCACCGCGCTGTCCTCTCCTGTAGGTAATTTCAAACCCTGTACGACTCACCTGCTGAATTAACCATCAACGCCAATCATGATCTGAATCAGCTTAGAGGAGGAAAATGACCAAACCTACAAAAAGGCCTCAGAAGAAGTTTCAGCTACAGCAGTGAATGTTTCCTAATGACTACAGATGTAGTTATTCATGGAACCCTGAACGATGTGCCAGCATTACCAGCATGTCCGCTCCGTCCCACCAGTATGACCAGCTTAATGAAACGATATGTCAGTAGTGAGAGTTGATGATTAGTAGAGAGTGAAAGAAGTTTAGAGCTGCTAGGTTGTTGTTTTAGTACATTAAGAAATGTTGTGATCTAACGGACTCTGTCTAACAGTCACTGATAGATGGTGCTACAACTAGACTCCATGTGGAGGAGGCCTCTAACTGCTGAGACGTGGCAATCCTGAAAAACTATGAACGGTTACTTTGTGTCTGGCTCGTTGGTCTAGGGGTATGATTCTCGCTTAGGGTGCGAGAGGTCCCGGGTTCAAATCCCGGACGAGCCCTGCTCTTTTGTGTGCAGACTGAAACCGTAGAGCAGTGAGAAACTGGGATCAACTAACAGTTTATCTCTTGAAAGAAGTTTATTAATGACCTGCTATACCCCATCAGAACTTCCACTCAGCGAAATCCTTATTATTATCATCTTAGCAATATGCTACCCAAAGGGACTGAGTAGGAATAAATGATAATAATCATTCTTCTTCTTCGTATTATTATTATTATTATTATTATTATTATTATTATTATTATTATTATTATTAATATTATTCTCATTATATATCTTCTTATTTTTAACATAGACCATAGCTGAAGCTTTTGAAAAAGTTCTGGAAAATACACGATTTGAGCTTGCCCGTCTGGCTCGTTGGTCTAGGGGTATGATTCTCGCTTCGGGTGCGAGAGGTCCCGGGTTCAAATCCCGGACGAGCCCGGCTTTTAAGGTTATCATAGATGGACTATCAATCAACACTGTTCACTGACTGGAACCATACAGTAAAACTGTGCTCTCGAGGTTCTTCTGCATATCCACTGCTCTTTAGTGTGTCCCTCTGGAAGCTGCGTGTGAACACCTTACTTAGTTTTAGTGGAGGATGCCGTATTGACCCGGCTTCAGTCATAGATAGCTAGCATCTAAGGAGAACATTAAGAAAACAACTTTAATATGAAGTCTGTTTAATTTTTCTAATATTTTAAGTTCAGTAAAAAACATCAATATTGTAATGACAAAGGGTCTGGAATGTGGCTTCCACTCCACCTGAATCCGTGTTTTAGAGATTGTGCACTTCCAGTAGTCACTGATAGATGGCGCTCAGGCTACAAAAACACTTTTCCCCCAACCTCTGGCTCGTTGGTCTAGGGGTATGATTCTCGCTTAGGGTGCGAGAGGTCCCGGGTTCAAATCCCGGACGAGCCCTGCTCGTTTTTTTTGCCGGACACGATGGCGACATTAACGGTCGTCTGGTACGTGCCAAAATCTCAATATATAACTATTACATGAAAACACACACACAAATAAAAAAAAACAACAACAGAAAAATAGCAACCTAATTTAGTCTCTCCTCAACTTCAATACACTCAACGTAAAAATGAGGCCAAGAAACAGACGAGCGAGCAGGTCACGATCAGGGCTGCACTCCTGCTGCAGTGGGGACCTGTGTGTCCAGGGCGCTGGGGGAGGTGACGACCGGAGAAGCAGCCAGGTGGACGCAATGCCTCCTAGACGAGAACGACTTGTTAGAAATCAGAAAAGACTCGGCTTGGTATGTTTATCAGATTAGATTAATAGTTCAGTAAATGTAATATATATTTAAACATCAGTCAAGTACACTCTATATTGACTAAAATAATGGGACACTACTCATTTAATGTTTTCTTCTGAAATCAAGGGTATTAAAAAGAGTTGATTCTGATTTTGTTGGAGTAGCTGTCTCTACTGTCCAGAGAAGAAGGTTTTCTACTAGATTTGGAGCATTACCAAGCCCGGAGTGGTTCATCGGGAGATTCGGGAGGATTCCAGATGGGCTGGTTCATGTCATATATTCATACACTTTATAAGTAAAGTTTTGCATATGACACTTTAGTTTTTTGGATGTCAATGTCAGGGACCTTTATTTATTTATACAAAATGCATTTATTTAATGTTTAATGTTTATCTAAATGTTATTTTTGTTATTATACAAACGGTAGTCCCGACCTTACAATCTGGTTGGTTGAGAAGCGCTCTTACCGTGCTGATATTTGTGATAATAGCACAGTTTTTTCACATCAACTTAAAATAACAAACAAACAACTAACTGAATAAATAAATCATCTTTAAATTCTTCATGATTTTATCGCTAATTTCGTTTTTTGTTTATTCCAAACATATATTAGTTGGTAGTCTTATGGCTGGTCAGGAATGTTTTATTGTTGTTGTTTTGCTTAAATAAAAAATAGCAAAGCCAACAACACCATAACTTCGCAGTCGAATAATATTAGCCCTAATAATCATTTCTGTGTTACCTGCGTGCGACGTGCGCATCCTCCTCCAGCAAGGTTTACTAGCCCTAACAACAAGCTTGTGGAACAACACTATTCGTATGCGCCCATATGACAACCATATTTCTAACAACGCTGCAACATGTGACGTGGCAGCTGTGGAAAGGCTAGCAAACAAGTTCGTTAAGCATGGCTCGTTGGTCTAGGGGTATGATTCTTGCTTTGGGTGCGAGAGGTCCCGGGTTCAAATCCCGGACGAGCCCTGCTTTTACTGAGAAAGGTCTGACCATCAGTGAATGTAGGGCCCGTCCAGCAATGCAGGAGCAGAGAGAGACTTACAGGTGAACTACCTGAGTGATAGGCACCGCGCTGTCCTCTCCTGTAGGTAATTTCAAACCCTGTACGACTCACCTGCTGAATTAACCATCAACGCCAATCATGATCTGAATCAGCTTAGAGGAGGAAAATGACCAAACCTACAAAAAGGCCTCAGAAGAAGTTTCAGCTACAGTAGTGAATGTTTCCTAATGACTACAGATGTAGTTATTCATGGAACCCTGAACGATGTGCCAGCATTACCAGCATGTCCGCTCCGTCCCACCAGTATGACCAGCTTAATGAAACGATATGTCAGTAGTGAGAGTTGATGATTAGTAGAGAGTGAAAGAAGTTTAGAGCTGCTAGGTTGTTGTTTTAGTACATTAAGAAATGTTGTGATCTAACGGACTCTGTCTAACAGTCACTGATAGATGGTGCTACAACTAGACTCCATGTGGAGGAGGCCTCTAACTGCTGAGACGTGGCAATCCTGAGAAACTATGAACGGTTACTCTGTGTCTGGCTCGTTGGTCTAGGGGTATGATTCCCGCTTAGGGTTCGAGAGGTCCCGGGTTCAAATCCCGGACGAGCCCTGCTCTTTTGTGTGCAGACTGAAACCGTAGAGCAGTGAGAAACTGGGATCAACTAACAGTTCATCTCTTGAAGGAAGTTTATTAATGACCTGCTATACCCCATCAGAACTTCCACTCAGCTAAATCCTTATTATTATCATCTTAGCAATATGCTACCCAAAGGGACTGAGTAGGAATAAATGATAATAATCATTCTTCTTCTTCGTATTATTATTATTATTATTATTATTATTATTATTATTAATATTATTATTAATATTATTCTCATTATATATCTTCTTATTTTTAGCATAGACCATAGCTGAAGCTTTTGAAAAAGTTCTGGAAAATACACGATTTGAGCTTGCCCGTCTGGCTCGTTGGTCTAGGGGTATGATTCTCGCTTCGGGTGCGAGAGGTCCCGGGTTCAAATCCCGGACGAGCCCGGCTTTTAAGGTTATCATAGATGGACTATCAATCAACACTGTTCACTGACTGGAACCATACAGTAAAACTGTGCTCTCGAGGTTCTTCTGCATATCCACTGCTCTTTAGTGTGTCCCTCTGGAAGCTGCGTGTGAACACCTTACTTAGTTTTAGTGGAGGATGCCGTATTGACCCGGCTTCAGTCATAGATAGCTAGCATCTAAGGAGAACATTAAGAAAACAACTTTAATATGAAGTCTGTTTAATTTTTCAAATATTTTAAGTTCAGTAAAAAACATCAATATTGTAATGACAAAGGGTCTGGAATGTGGCTTCCACTCCACCTGAATCCGTGTTTTAGAGATTGTGCACTTCCAGTAGTCACTGATAGATGGCGCTCAGGCTACAAAAACACTTTTCCCCCAACCTCTGGCTCGTTGGTCTAGGGGTATGATTCTCGCTTAGGGTGCGAGAGGTCCCGGGTTCAAATCCCGGACGAGCCCTGCTCGTTTTTTTTGCCGGACACGATGGCGACATTAACGGTCGTCTGGTACGTGCCAAAATCTCAATATATAACTATTACATGAAAACACACACACAAATAAAAAAAAAACAACAACAGAAAAATAGCAACCTAATTTAGTCTCTCCTCAACTTCAATACACTCAACGTAAAAATGAGGCCAAGAAACAGACGAGCGAGCAGGTCACGATCAGGGCTGCACTCCTGCTGCAGTGGGGACCTGTGTGTCCAGGGCGCTGGGGGAGGTGACGACCGGAGAAGCAGCCAGGTGGACGCAATGCCTCCTAGACGAGAACGACTTGTTAGAAATCAGAAAAGACTCGGCTTGGTATGTTTATCAGATTAGATTAATAGTTCAGTAAATGTAATATATATTTAAACATCAGTCAAGTACACTCTATATTGACTAAAATAATGGGACACAACTCATTTAATGTTTTCTTCTGAAATCAAGGGTATTAAAAAGAGTTGATTCTGATTTTGTTGGAGTAGCTGTCTCTACTGTCCAGAAAAGAAGGTTTTCTACTAGATTTGGAGCATTACCAAGCCCGGAGTGGTTCATCGGGAGATTCGGGAGGATTCCAGATGGGCTGGTTCATGTCATATATTCATACACTTTATAAGTAAAGTTTTGCATATGACACTTTAGTTTTTTGGATGTCAATGTCAGGGACCTTTATTTATTTATACAAAATGCATTTATTTAATGTTTAATGTTTATCTAAATGTTATTTTTGTTATTATACAAACGGTAGTCCCGACCTTACAATCTGGTTGGTTGAGAAGCGCTCTTACCGTGCTGATATTTGTGATAATAGCACAGTTTTTTCACATCAAATTAAAATAACAAACAAACAACTAACTGAATAAATAAATCATCTTTAAATTCTTCATGATTTTATCGCTAATTTCGTTTTTTGTTTATTCCAAACATATATTAGTTGGTAGTCTTATGGCTGGTCAGGAATGTTTTATTGTTGTTGTGTTGCTTAAATAAAAAATAGCAAAGCCAACAACACCATAACTTCGCAGTCGAATAATATTAGCCCTAATAATCATTTCTGTGTTACCTGCGTGCGACGTGCGCATCCTCCTCCAGCAAGGTTTACTAGCCCTAACAACAAGCTTGTGGAACAACACTATTCGTATGCGCCCATATGACAACCATATTTCTAACAACGCTGCAACATGTGACGTGGCAGCTGTGGAAAGGCTAGCAAACACGTTCGTTAAGCATGGCTCGTTGGTCTAGGGGTATGATTCTCGCTTTGGGTGCGAGAGGTCCCGGGTTCAAATCCCGGACGAGCCCTGCTTTTACTGAGAAAGGTCTGACCATCAGTGAATGTAGGGCCCGTCCAGCAATGCAGGAGCAGAGAGAGACTTACAGGTGAACTACCTGAGTGATAGGCACCGCGCTGTCCTCTCCTGTAGGTAATTTCAAACCCTGTACGACTCACCTGCTGAATTAACCATCAACGCCAATCATGATCTGAATCAGCTTAGAGGAGGAAAATGACCAAACCTACAAAAAGGCCTCAGAAGAAGTTTCAGCTACAGCAGTGAATGTTTCCTAATGACTACAGATGTAGTTATTCATGGAACCCTGAACGATGTGCCAGCATTACCAGCATGTCCGCTCCGTCCCACCAGTATGACCAGCTTAATGAAACGATATGTCAGTAGTGAGAGTTGATGATTAGTAGAGAGTGAAAGAAGTTTAGAGCTGCTAGGTTGTTGTTTTAGTACATTAAGAAATGTTGTGATCTAACGGACTCTGTCTAACAGTCACTGATAGATGGTGCTACAACTAGACTCCATGTGGAGGAGGCCTCTAACTGCTGAGACGTGGCAATCCTGAAAAACTATGAACGGTTACTCTGTGTCTGGCTCGTTGGTCTAGGGGTATGATTCTCGCTTAGGGTGCGAGAGGTCCCGGGTTCAAATCCCGGACGAGCCCTGCTCTTTTGTGTGCAGACTGAAACCGTAGAGCAGTGAGAAACTGGGATCAACTAACAGTTTATCTCTTGAAAGAAGTTTATTAATGACCTGCTATACCCCATCAGAACTTCCACTCAGTGAAATCCTTGTTATTATCATCTTAGCAATATGCTACCCAAAGGGACTGAGTAGGAATAAATGATAATAATCATTCTTCTTCTTCGTATTATTATTATTATTATTATTATTATTATTATTATTATTAATATTATTCTCATTATATATCTTCTTATTTTTAACATAGACCATAGCTGAAGCTTTTGAAAAAGTTCTGGAAAATACACGATTTGAGCTTGCCCGTCTGGCTCGTTGGTCTAGGGGTATGATTCTCGCTTCGGGTGCGAGAGGTCCCGGGTTCAAATCCCGGACGAGCCCGGCTTTTAAGGTTATCATAGATGGACTATCAATCAACACTGTTCACTGACTGGAACCATACAGTAAAACTGTGCTCTCGAGGTTCTTCTGCATATCCACTGCTCTTTAGTGTGTCCCTCTGGAAGCTGCGTGTGAACACCTTACTTAGTTTTAGTGGAGGATGCCGTATTGACCCGGCTTCAGTCATAGATAGCTAGCATCTAAGGAGAACATTAAGAAAACAACTTTAATATGAAGTCTGTTTAATTTTTCAAATATTTTAAGTTCAGTAAAAAACATCAATATTGTAATGACAAAGGGTCTGGAATGTGGCTTCCACTCCACCTGAATCCGTGTTTTAGAGATTGTGCACTTCCAGTAGTCACTGATAGATGGCGCTCAGGCTACAAAAACACTTTCCGCCAACCTCTGGCTCGTTGGTCTAGGGGTATGATTCTCGCTTAGGGTGCGAGAGGTCCCGGGTTCAAATCCCGGACGAGCCCTGCTCGTTTTTTTTGCCGGACACGATGGCGACATTAACGGTCGTCTGGTACGTGCCAAAATCTCAATATATAACTATTACATGAAAACACACACACAAATAAAAAAAAAACAACAACAGAAAAATAGCAACCTAATTTAGTCTCTCCTCAACTTCAATACACTCAACGTAAAAATGAGGCCAAGAAACAGACGAGCGAGCAGGTCACGATCAGGGCTGCACTCCTGCTGCAGTGGGGACCTGTGTGTCCAGGGCGCTGGGGGAGGTGACGACCGGAGAAGCAGCCAGGTGGACGCAATGCCTCCTAGACGAGAACGACTTGTTAGAAATCAGAAAAGACTCGGCTTGGTATGTTTATCAGATTAGATTAATAGTTCAGTAAATGTAATATATATTTAAACATCAGTCAAGTACACTCTATATTGACTAAAATAATGGGACACAACTCATTTAATGTTTTCTTCTGAAATCAAGGGTATTAAAAAGAGTTGATTCTGATTTTGTTGGAGTAGCTGTCTCTACTGTCCAGAAAAGAAGGTTTTCTACTAGATTTGGAGCATTACCAAGCCCGGAGTGGTTCATCGGGAGATTCGGGAGGATTCCAGATGGGCTGGTTCATGTCATATATTCATACACTTTATAAGTAAAGTTTTGCATATGACACTTTAGTTTTTTGGATGTCAATGTCAGGGACCTTTATTTATTTATACAAAATGCATTTATTTAATGTTTAATGTTTATCTAAATGTTATTTTTGTTATTATACAAACGGTAGTCCCGACCTTACAATCTGGTTGGTTGAGAAGCGCTCTTACCGTGCTGATATTTGTGATAATAGCACAGTTTTTTCACATCAAATTAAAATAACAAACAAACAACTAACTGAATAAATAAATCATCTTTAAATTCTTCATGATTTTATCGCTAATTTCGTTTTTTGTTTATTCCAAACATATATTAGTTGGTAGTCTTATGGCTGGTCAGGAATGTTTTATTGTTGTTGTGTTGCTTAAATAAAAAATAGCAAAGCCAACAACACCATAACTTCGCAGTCGAATAATATTAGCCCTAATAATCATTTCTGTGTTACCTGCGTGCGACGTGCGCATCCTCCTCCAGCAAGGTTTACTAGCCCTAACAACAAGCTTGTGGAACAACACTATTCGTATGCGCCCATATGACAACCATATTTCTAACAACGCTGCAACATGTGACGTGGCAGCTGTGGAAAGGCTAGCAAACACGTTCGTTAAGCATGGCTCGTTGGTCTAGGGGTATGATTCTCGCTTTGGGTGCGAGAGGTCCCGGGTTCAAATCCCGGACGAGCCCTGCTTTTACTGAGAAAGGTCTGACCATCAGTGAATGTAGGGCCCGTCCAGCAATGCAGGAGCAGAGAGAGACTTACAGGTGAACTACCTGAGTGATAGGCACCGCGCTGTCCTCTCCTGTAGGTAATTTCAAACCCTGTACGACTCACCTGCTGAATTAACCATCAACGCCAATCATGATCTGAATCAGCTTAGAGGAGGAAAATGACCAAACCTACAAAAAGGCCTCAGAAGAAGTTTCAGCTACAGCAGTGAATGTTTCCTAATGACTACAGATGTAGTTATTCATGGAACCCTGAACGATGTGCCAGCATTACCAGCATGTCCGCTCCGTCCCACCAGTATGACCAGCTTAATGAAACGATATGTCAGTAGTGAGAGTTGATGATTAGTAGAGAGTGAAAGAAGTTTAGAGCTGCTAGGTTGTTGTTTTAGTACATTAAGAAATGTTGTGATCTAACGGACTCTGTCTAACAGTCACTGATAGATGGTGCTACAACTAGACTCCATGTGGAGGAGGCCTCTAACTGCTGAGACGTGGCAATCCTGAAAAACTATGAACGGTTACTCTGTGTCTGGCTCGTTGGTCTAGGGGTATGATTCTCGCTTAGGGTGCGAGAGGTCCCGGGTTCAAATCCCGGACGAGCCCTGCTCTTTTGTGTGCAGACTGAAACCGTAGAGCAGTGAGAAACTGGGATCAACTAACAGTTTATCTCTTGAAAGAAGTTTATTAATGACCTGCTATACCCCATCAGAACTTCCACTCAGTGAAATCCTTGTTATTATCATCTTAGCAATATGCTACCCAAAGGGACTGAGTAGGAATAAATGATAATAATCATTCTTCTTCTTCGTATTATTATTATTATTATTATTATTATTATTAATATTATTCTCATTATATATCTTCTTATTTTTAACATAGACCATAGCTGAAGCTTTTGAAAAAGTTCTGGAAAATACACGATTTGAGCTTGCCCGTCTGGCTCGTTGGTCTAGGGGTATGATTCTCGCTTCGGGTGCGAGAGGTCCCGGGTTCAAATCCCGGACGAGCCCGGCTTTTAAGGTTATCATAGATGGACTATCAATCAACACTGTTCACTGACTGGAACCATACAGTAAAACTGTGCTCTCGAGGTTCTTCTGCATATCCACTGCTCTTTAGTGTGTCCCTCTGGAAGCTGCGTGTGAACACCTTACTTAGTTTTAGTGGAGGATGCCGTATTGACCCGGCTTCAGTCATAGATAGCTAGCATCTAAGGAGAACATTAAGAAAACAACTTTAATATGAAGTCTGTTTAATTTTTCAAATATTTTAAGTTCAGTAAAAAACATCAATATTGTAATGACAAAGGGTCTGGAATGTGGCTTCCACTCCACCTGAATCCGTGTTTTAGAGATTGTGCACTTCCAGTAGTCACTGATAGATGGCGCTCAGGCTACAAAAACACTTTCCGCCAACCTCTGGCTCGTTGGTCTAGGGGTATGATTCTCGCTTAGGGTGCGAGAGGTCCCGGGTTCAAATCCCGGACGAGCCCTGCTCGTTTTTTTTGCCGGACACGATGGCGACATTAACGGTCGTCTGGTACGTGCCAAAATCTCAATATATAACTATTACATGAAAACACACACACAAATAAAAAAAAAACAACAACAGAAAAATAGCAACCTAATTTAGTCTCTCCTCAACTTCAATACACTCAACGTAAAAATGAGGCCAAGAAACAGACGAGCGAGCAGGTCACGATCAGGGCTGCACTCCTGCTGCAGTGGGGACCTGTGTGTCCAGGGCGCTGGGGGAGGTGACGACCGGAGAAGCAGCCAGGTGGACGCAATGCCTCCTAGACGAGAACGACTTGTTAGAAATCAGAAAAGACTCGGCTTGGTATGTTTATCAGATTAGATTAATAGTTCAGTAAATGTAATATATATTTAAACATCAGTCAAGTACACTCTATATTGACTAAAATAATGGGACACAACTCATTTAATGTTTTCTTCTGAAATCAAGGGTATTAAAAAGAGTTGATTCTGATTTTGTTGGAGTAGCTGTCTCTACTGTCCAGAGAAGAAGGTTTTCTACTAGATTTGGAGCATTACCAAGCCCGGAGTGGTTCATCGGGAGATTCGGGAGGATTCCAGATGGGCTGGTTCATGTCATATATTCATACACTTTATAAGTAAAGTTTTGCATATGACACTTTAGTTTTTTGGAT
Source organism: Salminus brasiliensis (assembly GCF_030463535.1). NCBI lineage: Eukaryota > Metazoa > Chordata > Actinopteri > Characiformes > Bryconidae > Salminus > Salminus brasiliensis. The sequence goes on along the minus strand of NC_132880.1, from coordinate 51,422,133 downwards.
GTCAATGTCAGGGACCTTTATTTATTTATACAAAATGCATTTATTTAATGTTTAATGTTTATCTAAATGTTATTTTTGTTATTATGCAAACGGTAGTCCCGACCTTACAATCTGGTTGGTTGAGAAGCGCTCTTACCGTACTGATATTTGTGATAATAGCACAGCTTTTTCACACCAACTTAAAATAACAAACAAACAACTAACTGAATAAATAAAACATCTTTAAATTCTTCATGATTTTATCGCTAATTTCGTTTTTTGTTTATTCCAAACATATATTAGTTGGTAGTCTTATGGCTGGTCAGGAATGTTTTATTGTTGTTGTGTTGCTTAAATAAAAAATAGCAAAGCCAACAACACCATAACTTCGCAGTCGAATAATATTAGCCCTAATAATCATTTCTGTGTTACCTGCGTGCGACGTGCGCATCCTCCTCCAGCAAGGTTTACTAGCCCTAACAACAAGCTTGTGGAACAACACTATTCGTATGCGCCCATATGACAACCATATTTCTAACAACGCTGCAACATGTGACGTGGCAGCTGTGGAAAGGCTAGCAAACACGTTCGTTAAGCATGGCTCGTTGGTCTAGGGGTATGATTCTCGCTTTGGGTGCGAGAGGTCCCGGGTTCAAATCCCGGACGAGCCCTGCTTTTACTGAGAAAGGTCTGACCATCAGTGAATGTAGGGTCCGTCCAGCAATGCAGGAGCAGAGAGAGACTTACAGGTGAACTACCTGAGTGATAGGCACCGCGCTGTCCTCTCCTGTAGGTAATTTCAAACCCTGTACGACTCACCTGCTGAATTAACCATCAACGCCAATCATGATCTGAATCAGCTTAGAGGAGGAAAATGACCAAACCTACAAAAAGGCCTCAGAAGAAGTTTCAGCTACAGTAGTGAATGTTTCCTAATGACTACAGATGTAGTTATTCATGGAACCCTGAACGATGTGCCAGCATTACCAGCATGTCCGCTCCGTCCCACCAGTATGACCAGCTTAATGAAACGATATGTCAGTAGTGAGAGTTGATGATTAGTAGAGAGTGAAAGAAGTTTAGAGCTGCTAGGTTGTTGTTTTAGTACATTAAGAAATGTTGTGATCTAACGGACTCTGTCTAACAGTCACTGATAGATGGTGCTACAACTAGACTCCATGTGGAGGAGGCCTCTAACTGCTGAGACGTGGCAATCCTGAGAAACTATGAACGGTTACTCTGTGTCTGGCTCGTTGGTCTAGGGGTATGATTCCCGCTTAGGGTTCGAGAGGTCCCGGGTTCAAATCCCGGACGAGCCCTGCTCTTTTGTGTGCAGACTGAAACCGTAGAGCAGTGAGAAACTGGGATCAACTAACAGTTCATCTCTTGAAGGAAGTTTATTAATGACCTGCTATACCCCATCAGAACTTCCACTCAGCTAAATCCTTATTATTATCATCTTAGCAATATGCTACCCAGAGGGACTGAGTAGGAATAAATGATAATAATCATTCTTCTTCTTCGTATTATTATTAATATTATTATTAATATTATTATTAATATTATTATTAATATTATTCTCATTATATATCTTCTTATTTTTAGCATAGACCATAGCTGAAGCTTTTGAAAAAGTTCTGGAAAATACACGATTTGAGCTTGCCCGTCTGGCTCGTTGGTCTAGGGGTATGATTCTCGCTTCGGGTGCGAGAGGTCCCGGGTTCAAATCCCGGACGAGCCCGGCTTTTAAGGTTATCATAGATGGACTATCAATCAACACTGTTCACTGACTGGAACCATACAGTAAAACTGTGCTCTCGAGGTTCTTCTGCATATCCACTGCTCTTTAGTGTGTCCCTCTGGAAGCTGCGTGTGAACACCTTACTTAGTTTTAGTGGAGGATGCCGTATTGACCCGGCTTCAGTCATAGATAGCTAGCATCTAAGGAGAACATTAAGAAAACAACTTTAATATGAAGTCTGTTTAATTTTTCAAATATTTTAAGTTCAGTAAAAAACATCAATATTGTAATGACAAAGGGTCTGGAATGTGGCTTCCACTCCACCTGAATCCGTGTTTTAGAGATTGTGCACTTCCAGTAGTCACTGATAGATGGCGCTCAGGCTACAAAAACACTTTTCCCCCAAGCTCTGGCTCGTTGGTCTAGGGGTGTGATTCTCGCTTAGGGTGCGAGAGGTCCCGGGTTCAAATCCCGGACGAGCCCTGCTCGTTTTTTTGCCGGACACGATGGCGACATTAACGGTCGTCTGGTACGTGCCAAAATCTCGATATATAACTATTACAAGAAAACACACACACAAATAAAAAAAAAACAACAACAGAAAAATAGCAACCTAATTTAGTCTCTCCTCAACTTCAATACACTCAACGTAAAAATGAGGCCAAGAAACAGACGAGCGAGCAGGTCACGATCAGGGCTGCACTCCTGCTGCAGTGGGGACCTGTGTGTCCAGGGCGCTGGGGGAGGTGACGACCGGAGAAGCAGCCAGGTGGACGCAATGCCTCCTAGACGAGAACGACTTGTTAGAAATCAGAAAAGACTCGGCTTGGTATGTTTATCAGATTAGATTAATAGTTCAGTAAATGTAATATATATTTAAACATCAGTCAAGTACACTCTATATTGACTAAAATAATGGGACACAACTCATTTAATGTTTTCTTCTGAAATCAAGGGTATTAAAAAGAGTTGATTCTGATTTTGTTGGAGTAGCTGTCTCTACTGTCCAGAGAAGAAGGTTTTCTACTAGATTTGGAGCATTACCAAGCCCGGAGTGGTTCATCGGGAGATTCGGGAGGATTCCAGATGGGCTGGTTCATGTCATATATTCATACACTTTATAAGTAAAGTTTTGCATATGACACTTTAGTTTTTTGGATGTCAATGTCAGGGACCTTTATTTATTTATACAAAATGCATTTATTTAATGTTTAATGTTTATCTAAATGTTATTTTTGTTATTATGCAAACGGTAGTCCCGACCTTACAATCTGGTTGGTTGAGAAGCGCTCTTACCGTACTGATATTTGTGATAATAGCACAGCTTTTTCACACCAACTTAAAATAACAAACAAACAACTAACTGAATAAATAAAACATCTTTAAATTCTTCATGATTTTATCGCTAATTTCGTTTTTTGTTTATTCCAAACATATATTAGTTGGTAGTCTTATGGCTGGTCAGGAATGTTTTATTGTTGTTGTGTTGCTTAAATAAAAAATAGCAAAGCCAACAACACCATAACTTCGCAGTCGAATAATATTAGCCCTAATAATCATTTCTGTGTTACCTGCGTGCGACGTGCGCATCCTCCTCCAGCAAGGTTTACTAGCCCAAACAACAAGCTTGTGGAACAACACTATTCGTATGCGCCCATATGACAACCATATTTCTAACAACGCTGCAACATGTGACGTGGCAGCTGTGGAAAGGCTAGCAAACACGTTCGTTAAGCATGGCTCGTTGGTCTAGGGGTATGATTCTCGCTTTGGGTGTGAGAGGTCCCGGGTTCAAATCCCGGACGAGCCCTGCTTTTACTGAGAAAGGTCTGACCATCAGTGAATGTAGGGCCCGTCCAGCAATGCAGGAGCAGAGAGAGACTTACAGGTGAACTACCTGAGTGATAGGCACCGCGCTGTCCTCTCCTGTAGGTAATTTCAAACCCTGTACGACTCACCTGCTGAATTAACCATCAACGCCAATCATGATCTGAATCAGCTTAGAGGAGGAAAATGACCAAACCTACAAAAAGGCCTCAGAAGAAGTTTCAGCTACAGCAGTGAATGTTTCCTAATGACTACAGATGTAGTTATTCATGGAACCCTGAACGATGTGCCAGCATTACCAGCATGTCCGCTCCGTCCCACCAGTATGACCAGCTTAATGAAACGATATGTCAGTAGTGAGAGTTGATGATTAGTAGAGAGTGAAAGAAGTTTAGAGCTGCTAGGTTGTTGTTTTAGTACATTAAGAAATGTTGTGATCTAACGGACTCTGTCTAACAGTCACTGATAGATGGTGCTACAACTAGACTCCATGTGGAGGAGGCCTCTAACTGCTGAGACGTGGCAATCCTGAAAAACTATGAACGGTTGTTCTGTGTCTGGCTCGTTGGTCTAGGGGTATGATTCTCGCTTAGGGTGCGAGAGGTCCCGGGTTCAAATCCCGGACGAGCCCTGCTCTTTTGTGTGCAGACTGAAACCGTAGAGCAGTGAGAAACTGGGATCAACTAACAGTTCATCTCTTGAAGGAAGTTTATTAATGACCTGCTATACCCCATCAGAACTTCCACTCAGCTAAATCCTTATTATTATCATCTTAGCAATATGCTACCCAGAGGGACTGAGTAGGAATAAATGATAATAATCATTCTTCTTCTTCGTATTATTATTAATATTATTATTAATATTATTATTAATATTATTCTCATTATATATCTTCTTATTTTTAGCATAGACCATAGCTGAAGCTTTTGAAAAAGTTCTGGAAAATACACGATTTGAGCTTGCCCGTCTGGCTCGTTGGTCTAGGGGTATGATTCTCGCTTCGGGTGCGAGAGGTCCCGGGTTCAAATCCCGGACGAGCCCGGCTTTTAAGGTTATCATAGATGGACTATCAATCAACACTGTTCACTGACTGGAACCATACAGTAAAACTGTGCTCTCGAGGTTCTTCTGCATATCCACTGCTCTTTAGTGTGTCCCTCTGGAAGCTGCGTGTGAACACCTTACTTAGTTTTAGTGGAGGATGCCGTATTGACCCGGCTTCAGTCATAGATAGCTAGCATCTAAGGAGAACATTAAGAAAACAACTTTAATATGAAGTCTGTTTAATTTTTCAAATATTTTAAGTTCAGTAAAAAACATCAATATTGTAATGACAAAGGGTCTGGAATGTGGCTTCCACTCCACCTGAATCCGTGTTTTAGAGATTGTGCACTTCCAGTAGTCACTGATAGATGGCGCTCAGGCTACAAAAACACTTTTCCCCCAAGCTCTGGCTCGTTGGTCTAGGGGTGTGATTCTCGCTTAGGGTGCGAGAGGTCCCGGGTTCAAATCCCGGACGAGCCCTGCTCGTTTTTTTTGCCGGACACGATGGCGACATTAACGGTCGTCTGGTACGTGCCAAAATCTCGATATATAACTATTACAAGAAAACACACACACAAATAAAAAAAAAACAACAACAGAAAAATAGCAACCTAATTTAGTCTCTCCTCAACTTCAATACACTCAACGTAAAAATGAGGCCAAGAAACAGACGAGCGAGCAGGTCACGATCAGGGCTGCACTCCTGCTGCAGTGGGGACCTGTGTGTCCAGGGCGCTGGGGGAGGTGACGACCGGAGAAGCAGCCAGGTGGACGCAATGCCTCCTAGACGAGAACGACTTGTTAGAAATCAGAAAAGACTCGGCTTGGTATGTTTATCAGATTAGATTAATAGTTCAGTAAATGTAATATATATTTAAACATCAGTCAAGTACACTCTATATTGACTAAAATAATGGGACACAACTCATTTAATGTTTTCTTCTGAAATCAAGGGTATTAAAAAGAGTTGATTCTGATTTTGTTGGAGTAGCTGTCTCTACTGTCCAGAGAAGAAGGTTTTCAACTAGATTTGGAGCATTACCAAGCCCGGAGTGGTTCATCGGGAGATTCGGGAGGATTCCAGATGGGCTGGTTCATGTCATATATTCATACACTTTATAAGTAAAGTTTTGCATATGACACTTTAGTTTTTTGGATGTCAATGTCAGGGACCTTTATTTATTTATACAAAATGCATTTATTTAATGTTTAATGTTTATCTAAATGTTATTTTTGTTATTATACAAACGGTAGTCCCGACCTTACAATCTGGTTGGTTGAGAAGCGCTCTTACCGTGCTGATATTTGTGATAATAGCACAGTTTTTTCACATCAACTTAAAATAACAAACAAACAACTAACTGAATAAATAAATCATCTTTAAATTCTTCATGATTTTATCGCTAATTTCGTTTTTTGTTTATTCCAAACATATATTAGTTGGTAGTCTTATGGCTGGTCAGGAATGTTTTATTGTTGTTGTGTTGCTTAAATAAAAAATAGCAAAGCCAACAACACCATAACTTCGCAGTCGAATAATATTAGCCCTAATAATCATTTCTGTGTTACCTGCGTGCGACGTGCGCATCCTCCTCCAGCAAGGTTTACTAGCCCTAACAACAAGCTTGTGGAACAACACTATTCGTATGCGCCCATATGACAACCATATTTCTAACAACGCTGCAACATGTGACGTGGCAGCTGTGGAAAGGCTAGCAAACACGTTCGTTAAGCATGGCTCGTTGGTCTAGGGGTATGATTCTCGCTTTGGGTGCGAGAGGTCCCGGGTTCAAATCCCGGACGAGCCCTGCTTTTACTGAGAAAGGTCTGACCATCAGTGAATGTAGGGCCCGTCCAGCAATGCAGGAGCAGAGAGAGACTTACAGGTGAACTACCTGAGTGATAGGCACCGCGCTGTCCTCTCCTGTAGGTAATTTCAAACCCTGTACGACTCACCTGCTGAATTAACCATCAACGCCAATCATGATCTGAATCAGCTTAGAGGAGGAAAATGACCAAACCTACAAAAAGGCCTCAGAAGAAGTTTCAGCTACAGCAGTGAATGTTTCCTAATGACTACAGATGTAGTTATTCATGGAACCCTGAACGATGTGCCAGCATTACCAGCATGTCCGCTCCGTCCCACCAGTATGACCAGCTTAATGAAACGATATGTCAGTAGTGAGAGTTGATGATTAGTAGAGAGTGAAAGAAGTTTAGAGCTGCTAGGTTGTTGTTTTAGTACATTAAGAAATGTTGTGATCTAACGGACTCTGTCTAACAGTCACTGATAGATGGTACTACAACTAGACTCCATGTGGAGGAGTTTGTGTGTTTACCTAAATGTGATTTTTGTTATTATGCAAACGGTAGTCCCGACCTTACAATCTGGTTGATTGAGAAGCGCTCTAACCGTGCTGATATTTGTGATAATAGCACAGCTTTTTCACACCAACTTAAAATAACAAACAAACAACTAACTGAATAAATAAATCATCTTTAAATTCTTCATGATTTTATCGCTAATTTCGTTTTTTGTTTATTCCAAACATATATTAGTTGGTAGTCTTATGGCTGGTCAGGAATGTTTTATTGTTGTTGTGTTGCTTAAATAAAAAATAGCAAAGCCAACAACACCATAACGTCGCAGTCGAATAATATTAGCCCTAATAATCATTTCTGTGTTACCTGCGTGCGACGTGCGCATCCTCCTCCAGCAAGGTTTACTAGCCCTAACAACAAGCTTGTGGAACAACACTATTCGTATGCGCCCATATGACAACCATATTTCTAACAACGCTGCAACATGTGACGTGGCAGCTGTGGAAAGGCTAGCAAACACGTTGGTTAAGCATGGCTCGTTGGTCTAGGGGTATGATTCTCGCTTTGGGTGCGAGAGGTCCCGGGTTCAAATCCCGGACGAGCCCTGCTTTTACTGAGAAAGGTCTGACCATCAGTAAATGTAGGGCCCGTCCAACAACGCAGGAGCAGAGAGAGACTTACAGGTGAACTACCTGAGTGATAGGCACCGCGCTGTCCTCTCCTGTAGGTAATTTCAAACCCTGTACGACTCACCTGCTGAATTAACCATCAACGCCAATCATGATCTGAATCAGCTTAGAGGAGGAAAATGACCAAACCTACAAAAAGGCCTCAGAAGAAGTTTCAGCTACAGCAGTGAATGTTTCCTAATGACTACAGATGTAGTTATTCATGGAACCCTGAACGATGTGCCAGCATTACCAGCATGTCCGCTCCATCCCACCAGTATGACCAGCTTAATGAAACGATATGTCAGTAGTGAGAGTTGATGATTAGTAGAGAGTGAAAGAAGTTTAGAGCTGCTAGGTTGTTGTTTTAGTACATTAAGAAATGTTGTGATCTAACGGACTCTGTCTAACAGTCACTGATAGATGGTGCTACAACTAGACTCCATGTGGAGGAGGCCTCTAACTGCTGAGACGTGGCAATCCTGAAAAACTATGAACGGTTACTCTGTGTCTGGCTCGTTGGTCTAGGGGTATGAGTCCCGCTTAGGGTTCGAGAGGTCCCGGGTTCAAATCCCGGACGAGCCCTGCTCGTTTTTTTTGCCGGACACGATGGCGACATTAACGGTCGTCTGGTACGTGCCAAAATCTCGATATATAACTATTACAAGAAAACACACACACAAATAAAAAAAAAACAACAACAGAAAAATAGCAACCTAATTTAGTCTCTCCTCAACTTCAATACACTCAACGTAAAAATGAGGCCAAGAAACAGACGAGCGAGCAGGTCACGATCAGGGCTGCACTCCTGCTGCAGTGGGGACCTGTGTGTCCAGGGCGCTGGGGGAGGTGACGACCGGAGAAGCAGCCAGGTGGACGCAATGCCTCCTAGACGAGAACGACTTGTTAGAAATCAGAAAAGACTCGGCTTGGTATGTTTATCAGATTAGATTAATAGTTCAGTAAATGTAATATATATTTAAACATCAGTCAAGTACACTCTATATTGACTAAAATAATGGGACACAACTCATTTAATGTTTTCTTCTGAAATCAAGGGTATTAAAAAGAGTTGATTCTGATTTTGTTGGAGTAGCTGTCTCTACTGTCCAGAGAAGAAGGTTTTCAACTAGATTTGGAGCATTACCAAGCCCGGAGTGGTTCATCGGGAGATTCGGGAGGATTCCAGATGGGCTGGTTCATGTCATATATTCATACACTTTATAAGTAAAGTTTTGCATATGACACTTTAGTTTTTTGGATGTCAATGTCAGGGACCTTTATTTATTTATACAAAATGCATTTATTTAATGTTTAATGTTTATCTAAATGTTATTTTTGTTATTATACAAACGGTAGTCCCGACCTTACAATCTGGTTGGTTGAGAAGCGCTCTTACCGTGCTGATATTTGTGATAATAGCACAGTTTTTTCACATCAACTTAAAATAACAAACAAACAACTAACTGAATAAATAAATCATCTTTAAATTCTTCATGATTTTATCGCTAATTTCGTTTTTTGTTTATTCCAAACATATATTAGTTGGTAGTCTTATGGCTGGTCAGGAATGTTTTATTGTTGTTGTGTTGCTTAAATAAAAAATAGCAAAGCCAACAACACCATAACTTCGCAGTCGAATAATATTAGCCCTAATAATCATTTCTGTGTTACCTGCGTGCGACGTGCGCATCCTCCTCCAGCAAGGTTTACTAGCCCTAACAACAAGCTTGTGGAACAACACTATTCGTATGCGCCCATATGACAACCATATTTCTAACAACGCTGCAACATGTGACGTGGCAGCTGTGGAAAGGCTAGCAAACACGTTCGTTAAGCATGGCTCGTTGGTCTAGGGGTATGATTCTCGCTTTGGGTGCGAGAGGTCCCGGGTTCAAATCCCGGACGAGCCCTGCTTTTACTGAGAAAGGTCTGACCATCAGTGAATGTAGGGCCCGTCCAGCAATGCAGGAGCAGAGAGAGACTTACAGGTGAACTACCTGAGTGATAGGCACCGCGCTGTCCTCTCCTGTAGGTAATTTCAAACCCTGTACGACTCACCTGCTGAATTAACCATCAACGCCAATCATGATCTGAATCAGCTTAGAGGAGGAAAATGACCAAACCTACAAAAAGGCCTCAGAAGAAGTTTCAGCTACAGCAGTGAATGTTTCCTAATGACTACAGATGTAGTTATTCATGGAACCCTGAACGATGTGCCAGCATTACCAGCATGTCCGCTCCGTCCCACCAGTATGACCAGCTTAATGAAACGATATGTCAGTAGTGAGAGTTGATGATTAGTAGAGAGTGAAAGAAGTTTAGAGCTGCTAGGTTGTTGTTTTAGTACATTAAGAAATGTTGTGATCTAACGGACTCTGTCTAACAGTCACTGATAGATGGTACTACAACTAGACTCCATGTGGAGGAGTTTGTGTGTTTACCTAAATGTGATTTTTGTTATTATGCAAACGGTAGTCCCGACCTTACAATCTGGTTGATTGAGAAGCGCTCTAACCGTGCTGATATTTGTGATAATAGCACAGCTTTTTCACACCAACTTAAAATAACAAACAAACAACTAACTGAATAAATAAATCATCTTTAAATTCTTCATGATTTTATCGCTAATTTCGTTTTTTGTTTATTCCAAACATATATTAGTTGGTAGTCTTATGGCTGGTCAGGAATGTTTTATTGTTGTTGTGTTGCTTAAATAAAAAATAGCAAAGCCAACAACACCATAACGTCGCAGTCGAATAATATTAGCCCTAATAATCATTTCTGTGTTACCTGCGTGCGACGTGCGCATCCTCCTCCAGCAAGGTTTACTAGCCCTAACAACAAGCTTGTGGAACAACACTATTCGTATGCGCCCATATGACAACCATATTTCTAACAACGCTGCAACATGTGACGTGGCAGCTGTGGAAAGGCTAGCAAACACGTTGGTTAAGCATGGCTCGTTGGTCTAGGGGTATGATTCTCGCTTTGGGTGCGAGAGGTCCCGGGTTCAAATCCCGGACGAGCCCTGCTTTTACTGAGAAAGGTCTGACCATCAGTAAATGTAGGGCCCGTCCAACAACGCAGGAGCAGAGAGAGACTTACAGGTGAACTACCTGAGTGATAGGCACCGCGCTGTCCTCTCCTGTAGGTAATTTCAAACCCTGTACGACTCACCTGCTGAATTAACCATCAACGCCAATCATGATCTGAATCAGCTTAGAGGAGGAAAATGACCAAACCTACAAAAAGGCCTCAGAAGAAGTTTCAGCTACAGCAGTGAATGTTTCCTAATGACTACAGATGTAGTTATTCATGGAACCCTGAACGATGTGCCAGCATTACCAGCATGTCCGCTCCATCCCACCAGTATGACCAGCTTAATGAAACGATATGTCAGTAGTGAGAGTTGATGATTAGTAGAGAGTGAAAGAAGTTTAGAGCTGCTAGGTTGTTGTTTTAGTACATTAAGAAATGTTGTGATCTAACGGACTCTGTCTAACAGTCACTGATAGATGGTGCTACAACTAGACTCCATGTGGAGGAGGCCTCTAACTGCTGAGACGTGGCAATCCTGAAAAACTATGAACGGTTACTCTGTGTCTGGCTCGTTGGTCTAGGGGTATGAGTCCCGCTTAGGGTTCGAGAGGTCCCGGGTTCAAATCCCGGACGAGCCCTGCTCTTTTGTGTGCAGACTGAAACCGTAGAGCAGTGAGAAACTGGGATCAACTAACAGTTCATCTCTTGAAGGAAGTTTATTAATGACCTGCTATACCCCATCAGAACTTCCACTCAGCTAAATCCTTATTATTATCATCTTAGCAATATGCTACCCAAAGGGACTGAGTAGGAATAAATTATAATAATCATTCTTCTTCTTCGTATTATTATTATTATTATTATTATTATTATTATTCTCATTATATATCTTCTTATTTTTAGCATAGGCCATAGCTAAAGCTTTTGAAAAAGTTCTGGAAAATACACGATTTGAGCTTGCCCGTCTGACTCGTTGGTCTAGGGGTATGATTCTCGCTTCGGGTGCGAGAGGTCCCGGGTTCAAATCCCGGACGAGCCCGGCTTTTAAGGTTATCATAGATGGACTATCAATCAACACTGTTCACTGACTGGAACCATACAGTAAAACTGTGCTCTCGAGGTTCTTCTGCATATCCACTGCTCTTTAGTGTGTCCCTCTGGAAGCTGCGTGTGAACACCTTACTTAGTTTTAGTGGAGGATGCCGTAATGACCCGGCTTCAGTCATAGATAGCTAGCATCTAAGGAGAACATTAAGAAAACAACTTTAATATGAAGTCTGTTTAATTTTTCAAATATTTTAAGTTCAGTAAAAAACATCAATATTGTAATGACAAAGGGTCTGGAATGTGGCTTCCACTCCACCTGAATCCGTGTTTTAGAGATTGTGCACTTCCAGTAGTCACTGATAGATGGCGCTCAGGCTACAAAAACACTTTTCCCCCAACCTCTGGCTCGTTGGTCTAGGGGTATGTTTCTCGCTTAGGGTGCGAGAGGTCCCGGGTTCAAATCCCGGACGAGCCCTGCTCGTTTTTTTTGCCGGACACGATGGCGACATTACATTTACATTTACATTTACGGCATTTAGCAGACGCTCTTATCCAGAGCGACTTACAAAGTGCTTTGCTATTTACCCAAGAAAACCTCAGCTAGTTAGAATAGGCTAATAATTCAAAAGATACCTCTAAGCTTAGACATTGCTAAACACAATACAATAAGGCGACAATAGAACTAATCGTCCAAGTACTCTCTGAAGAGGTGGGTCTTCAGTCTGCGTTTGAAGACAGCGAGTGACTCGGCCGTTCGGACACCCAGGGGCAGCTCGTTCCACCACTTTGGTGCCAGGACAGAAAAAAGCCTGGACGCTTGTCTTCCACGGATTTTGAGGGATGGCGGGTCGAGCCGAGCCGTACTTGAAGCTCGAAGGGCTCTTGGTGCGGATCGGCTTTTGACCATTGCCATCAGATACGGAGGAGCTGGTACGTTCTTGGCTTTGTAGGCCAGCGTCAGGGTTTTAAATCTGATGCGGGCAGCTACAGGAAGCCAGTGGAGAGAACGCAGCAGCGGAGTGACATGGTTGAATTTTGGGACATTGAAGACGACCCGTGCCGTTGCATTCTGGATGAGTTGTAGGGGCCTGATGGTACTCAGAGGGAGACCAGCCAGAAGAGAGTTGCAGTAGTCAAGTCTGGAAGTGACGAGAGACTGAACAAGGACCTGGGTGGCCTCTCCAGAGAGGAAGGGTCGAATTCTCCGGATGTTGTACAGGAGGAATCTGCAGGACCGAGTTACGTTTGCAATATGACTTGAGAACGATAACTGATCATCCATCATTACACCAAGGCTTCGGGCTTCAGTAGAAGGAGTGACCAGTGAGTTCTCAAAGGTGATGGCAAGATCGTTTCTTGGTCCAGCAGTTCCCGGGATGTACAGCAGCTCCGTCTTGCAGGGGTTGAGTTTGAGATGGTGAGCCGCCATCCAAGAAGAGACGTCGGCGAGGCATGCTGAGATACGGGCAGAAACCTGTGTGTCAGACGGTGGGAAAGAGAGCATGAGTTGAGTGTCATCGGCGTAGCAGTGGTAAGAGAATCCATGAGAGGATATCACTTTACCAAGAGAGTGAGTGTACAGTGAGAAAAGAAGAGGACCAAGAACTGAGCCTTGTGGAACGCCAGTGGAGAGACTACAAGGAGCGGACGTGTCGCCCTGCCACGTTACATTAACGGTCGTCTGGTACGTGCCAAAATCTCAATATATAACTATTACATGAAAACACACACACAAATAAAAAAAAAACAACAACAGAAAAATAGCAACCTAATTTAGTCTCTCCTCAACTTCAATACACTCAACGTAAAGATGAGGCCAAGAAACAGACGAGCGAGCAGGTCACGATCAGGGCTGCACTCCTGCTGCAGTGGGGACCTGTGTGTCCAGGGCGCTGGGGGAGGTGACGACCGGAGAAGCAGCCAGGTGGACGCAATGCCTCCTAGACGAGAACGACTTGTTAGAAATCAGAAAAGACTCGGCTTGGTATGTTTATCAGATTAGATTAATAGTTCAGTAAATGTAATATATATTTAAACATCAGTCAAGTACACTCTATATTGACTAAAATAATGGGACACTACTCATTTAATGTTTTCTTCTGAAATCAAGGGTATTAAAAAGAGTTGATTCTGATTTTGTTGGAGTAGCTGTCTCTACTGTCCAGAGAAGAAGGTTTTCTACTAGATTTGGAGCATTACCAAGCCCGGAGTGGTTCATCGGGAGATTCGGGAGGATTCCAGATGGGCTGGTTCATGTCATATATTCATACACTTTATAAGTAAAGTTTTGCATATGACACTTTAGTTTTTTGGATGTCAATGTCGGGGACCTTTATTTATTTATACAAAATGCATTTATTTAATGTTTAATGTTTATCTAAATGTTATTTTTGTTATTATACAAACGGTAGTCCCGACCTTACAATCTGGTTGGTTGAGAAGCGCTCTTACCGTGCTGATATTTGTGATAATAGCACAGCTTTTTCACACCAACTTAAAATAACAAACAAACAACTAACTGAATAAATAAATCATCTTTAAATTCTTCATGATTTTATCGCTAATTTCGTTTTTTGTTTATTCCAAACATATATTAGTTGGTAGTCTTATGGCTGGTCAGGAATGTTTTATTGTTGTTGTGTTGCTTAAATAAAAAATAGCAAAGCCAACAACACCATAACTTCGCAGTCGAATAATATTAGCCCTAATAATCATTTCTGTGTTACCTGCGTGCGACGTGCGCATCCTCCTCCAGCAAGGTTTACTAGCCCTAACAACAAGCTTGTGGAACAACACTATTCGTATGCGCCCATATGACAACCATATTTCTAACAACGCTGCAACATGTGACGTGGCAGCTGTGGAAAGGCTAGCAAACACGTTCGTTAGGCATGGCTCGTTAGTCTAGGGGTATGATTCTCGCTTTGGGTGCGAGAGGTCCCGGGTTCAAATCCCGGACGAGCCCTGCTTTTACTGAGAAAGGTCTGACCATCAGTGAATGTAGGGCCCGTCCAACAATGCAGGAGCAGAGAGAGACTTACAGGTGAACTACCTGAGTGATAGGCACCGCGCTGTCCTCTCCTGTAGGTAATTTCAAACCCTGTACGACTCACCTGCTGAATTAACCATCAACGCCAATCATGATCTGAATCAGCTTAGAGGAGGAAAATGACCAAACCTACAAAAAGGCCTCAGAAGAAGTTTCAGCTACAGCAGTGAATGTTTCCTAATGACTACAGATGTAGTTATTCATGGAACCCTGAACGATGTGCCAGCATTACCAGCATGAGCGCTCCGTCCCACCAGTATGACCAGCTTAATGAAACGATATGTCAGTAGTGAGAGTTGATGATTAGTAGAGAGTGAAAGAAGTTTAGAGCTGCTAGGTTGTTGTTTTAGTACATTAAGAAATGTTGTGATCTAACGGACTCTGTCTAACAGTCACTGATAGATGGTGCTACAACTAGACTCCATGTGGAGGAGGCCTCTAACTGCTGAGACGTGGCAATCCTGAGAAAGTATGAACGGTTACTCTGTGTCTGGCTCGTTGGTCTAGGGGTATGATTCTCGCTTAGGGTGCGAGAGGTCCCGGTTTCAAATCCCGGACGAGCCCTGCTCTTTTGTGTGCAGACTGAAACCGTAGAGCAGTGAGAAACTGGGATCAACTAACAGTTCATCTCTTGAAGGAAGTTTATTAATGACCTGCTATACCCCATCAGAACTTCCACTCAGCGAAATCCTTATTATTATCATCTTAGCAATATGCTACCCAAAGGGACTGAGTAGGAATAAATGATAATAATCATTCTTCTTCTTCGTATTATTATTATTATTATTATTATTATTATTAATATTATTCTCATTATATATCTTCTTATTTTTAACATAGACCATAGCTGAAGCTTTTGAAAAAGTTCTGGAAAATACACGATTTGAGCTTGCCCGTCTGGCTCGTTGGTCTAGGGGTATGATTCTCGCTTCGGGTGCGAGAGGTCCCGGGTTCAAATCCCGGACGAGCCCGGCTTTTAAGGTTATCATAGATGGACTATCAATCAACACTGTTCACTGACTGGAACCATACAGTAAAACTGTGCTCTCGAGGTTCTTCTGCATATCCACTGCTCTTTAGTGTGTCCCTCTGGAAGCTGCGTGTGAACACCTTACTTAGTTTTAGTGGAGGATGCCGTATTGACCCGGCTTCAGTCATAGATAGCTAGCATCTAAGGAGAACATTAAGAAAACAACTTTAATATGAAGTCTGTTTAATTTTTCAAATATTTTAAGTTCAGTAAAGAACATCAATATTGTAATGACAAAGGGTCTGGAATGTGGCTTCCACTCCACCTGAATCCGTGTTTTAGAGATTGTGCACTTCCAGTAGTCACTGATAGATGGCGCTCAGGCTACAAAAACACTTTTCCCCCAACCTCTGGCTCGTTGGTCTAGGGGTATGATTCTCGCTTAGGGTGCGAGAGGTCCCGGGTTCAAATCCCGGACGAGCCCTGCTCGTTTTTTTTGCCGGACACGATGGCGACATTAACGGTCGTCTGGTACGTGCCAAAATCTCAATATATAACTATTACATGAAAACACACACACAAATAAAAAAAAAACAACAACAGAAAAATAGCAACCTAATTTAGTCTCTCCTCAACTTCAATACACTCAACGTAAAAATGAGGCCAAGAAACAGACGAGCGAGCAGGTCACGATCAGGGCTGCACTCCTGCTGCAGTGGGGACCTGTGTGTCCAGGGCGCTGGGGGAGGTGACGACCGGAGAAGCAGCCAGGTGGACGCAATGCCTCCTAGACGAGAACGACTTGTTAGAAATCAGAAAAGACTCGGCTTGGTATGTTTATCAGATTAGATTAATAGTTCAGTAAATGTAATATATATTTAAACATCAGTCAAGTACACTCTATATTGACTAAAATAATGGGACACAACTCATTTAATGTTTTCTTCTGAAATCAAGGGTATTAAAAAGAGTTGATTCTGATTTTGTTGGAGTAGCTGTCTCTACTGTCCAGAAAAGAAGGTTTTCTACTAGATTTGGAGCATTACCAAGCCCGGAGTGGTTCATCGGGAGATTCGGGAGGATTCCAGATGGGCTGGTTCATGTCATATATTCATACACTTTATAAGTAAAGTTTTGCATATGACACTTTAGTTTTTTGGATGTCAATGTCAGGGACCTTTATTTATTTATACAAAATGCATTTATTTAATGTTTAATGTTTATCTAAATGTTATTTTTGTTATTATGCAAACGGTAGTCCCGACCTTACAATCTGGTTGGTTGAGAAGCGCTCTTACCGTACTGATATTTGTGATAATAGCACAGCTTTTTCACACCAACTTAAAATAACAAACAAACAACTAACTGAATAAATAAATCATCTTTAAATTCTTCATGATTTTATCGCTAATTTCGTTTTTTGTTTATTCCAAACATATATTAGTTGGTAGTCTTATGGCTGGTCAGGAATGTTTTATTGTTGTTGTGTTGCTTAAATAAAAAATAGCAAAGCCAACAACACCATAACTTCGCAGTCGAATAATATTAGCCCTAATAATCATTTCTGTGTTACCTGCGTGCGACGTGCGCATCCTCCTCCAGCAAGGTTTACTAGCCCTAACAACAAGCTTGTGGAACAACACTATTCGTATGCGCCCATATGACAACCATATTTCTAACAACGCTGCAACATGTGACGTGGCAGCTGTGGAAAGGCTAGCAAACACGTTCGTTAAGCATGGCTCGTTGGTCTAGGGGTATGATTCTCGCTTTGGGTGCGAGAGGTCCCGGGTTCAAATCCCGGACGAGCCCTGCTTTTACTGAGAAAGGTCTGACCATCAGTGAATGTAGGGCCCGTCCAACAATGCAGGAGCAGAGAGAGACTTACAGGTGAACTACCTGAGTGATAGGCACCGCGCTGTCCTCTCCTGTAGGTAATTTCAAACCCTGTACGACTCACCTGCTGAATTAACCATCAACGCCAATCATGATCTGAATCAGCTTAGAGGAGGAAAATGACCAAACCTACAAAAAGGCCTCAGAAGAAGTTTCAGCTACAGCAGTGAATGTTTCCTAATGACTACAGATGTAGTTATTCATGGAACCCTGAACGATGTGCCAGCATTACCAGCATGTCCGCTCCGTCCCACCAGTATGACCAGCTTAATGAAACGATATGTCAGTAGTGAGAGTTGATGATTAGTAGAGAGTGAAAGAAGTTTAGAGCTGCTAGGTTGTTGTTTTAGTACATTAAGAAATGTTGTGATCTAACGGACTCTGTCTAACAGTCACTGATAGATGGTGCTACAACTAGACTCCATGTGGAGGAGGCCTCTAACTGCTGAGACGTGGCAATCCTGAGAAACTATGAACGGTTATTCTGTGTCTGGCTCGTTGGTCTAGGGGTATGATTCTCGCTTAGGGTGCGAGAGGTCCCGGGTTCAAATCCCGGACGAGCCCTGCTCTTTTGTGTGCAGACTGAAACCGTAGAGCAGTGAGAAACTGGGATCAACTAACAGTTCATCTCTTGAAGGAAGTTTATTAATGACCTGCTATACCCCATCAGAACTTCCACTCAGGTAAATCCTTATTATTATCATCTTAGCAATATGCTACCCAGAGGGACTGAGTAGGAATAAATGATAATAATCATTCTTCTTCTTCGTATTATTATTATTATTATTAATATTATTATTAATATTATTATTAATATTATTCTCATTATATATCTTCTTATTTTTAGCATAGACCATAGCTGAAGCTTTTGAAAAAGTTCTGGAAAATACACGATTTGAGCTTGCCCGTCTGGCTCGTTGGTCTAGGGGTATGATTCTCGCTTCGGGTGCGAGAGGTCCCGGGTTCAAATCCCGGACGAGCCCGGCTTTTAAGGTTATCATAGATGGACTATCAATCAACACTGTTCACTGACTGGAACCATACAGTAAAACTGTGCTCTCGAGGTTCTTCTGCATATCCACTGCTCTTTAGTGTGTCCCTCTGGAAGCTGCGTGTGAACACCTTACTTAGTTTTAGTGGAGGATGCCGTATTGACCCGGCTTCAGTCATAGATAGCTAGCATCTAAGGAGAACATTAAGAAAACAACTTTAATATGAAGTCTGTTTAATTTTTCAAATATTTTAAGTTCAGTAAAAAACATCAATATTGTAATGACAAAGGGTCTGGAATGTGGCTTCCACTCCACCTGAATCCGTGTTTTAGAGATTGTGCACTTCCAGTAGTCACTGATAGATGGCGCTCAGGCTACAAAAACACTTTTCCCCCAACCTCTGGCTCGTTGGTCTAGGGGTATGGTTCTCGCTTAGGGTGCGAGAGGTCCCGGGTTCAAATCCCGGACGAGCCCGGCTTTTAAGGTTATCATAGATGGACTATCAATCAACACTGTTCACTGACTGGAACCATACAGTAAAACTGTGCTCTCGAGGTTCTTCTGCATGTCCACTTCTCTTTAGTGTGTCCCTCTGGAAGCTGCGTGTGAACACCTTACTTAGTTTTAGTGGAGGATGCCGTATTGACCCGGCTTCAGTCATAGATAGCTAGCATCTAAGGAGAACATTAAGAAAACAACTTTAATATGAAGTCTGTTTAATTTTTCAAATATTTTAAGTTCAGTAAAAAACATCAATATTGTAATGACAAAGGGTCTGGAATGTGGCTTCCACTCCACCTGAATCCGTGTTTTAGAGATTGTGCACTTCCAGTAGTCACTGATAGATGGCGCTCAGGCTACAAAAACACTTTTCCCCCAACCTCTGGCTCGTTGGTCTAGGGGTATGATTCTCGCTTAGGGTGCGAGAGGTCCCGGGTTCAAATCCCGGACGAGCCCTGCTCGTTTTTTTTGCCGGACACGATGGCGACATTAACGGTCGTCTGGTACGTGCCAAAATCTCAATATATAACTATTACATGAAAACACACACTCAAATAAAAAAAAAAACAACAACAGAAAAATAGCAACCTACTTTAGTCTCTCCTCAACTTCAATACACTCAACGTAAAAATGAGGCCAAGAAACAGACGAGCGAGCAGGTCACGATCAGGGCTGCACTCCTGCTGCAGTGGGGACCTGTGTGTCCAGGGCGCTGGGGGAGGTGACGACCGGAGAAGCAGCCAGGTGGACGCAATGCCTCCTAGACGAGAACGACTTGTTAGAAATCAGAAAAGACTCGGCTTGGTATGTTTATCAGATTAGATTAATAGTTCAGTAAATGTAATATATATTTAAACATCAGTCAAGTACACTCTATATTGACTAAAATAATGGGACACAACTCATTTAATGTTTTCTTCTGAAATCAAGGGTATTAAAAAGAGTTGATTCTGATTTTGTTGGAGTAGCTGTCTCTACTGTCCAGAGAAGAAGGTTTTCTACTAGATTTGGAGCATTACCAAGCCCGGAGTGGTTCATCGGGAGATTCGGGAGGATTCCAGATGGGCTGGTTCATGTCATATATTCATACACTTTATAAGTAAAGTTTTGCATATGACACTTTAGTTTTTTGGATGTCAATGTCAGGGACCTTTATTTATTTATACAAAATGCATTTATTTAATGTTTAATGTTTATCTAAATGTTATTTTTGTTATTATACAAACGGTAGTCCCGACCTTACAATCTGGTTGGTTGAGAAGCGCTCTTACCGTGCTGATATTTGTGATAATAGCACAGTTTTTTCACATCAACTTAAAATAACAAACAAACAACTAACTGAATAAATAAATCATCTTTAAATTCTTCATGATTTTATCGCTAATTTCGTTTTTTGTTTATTCCAAACATATATTAGTTGGTAGTCTTATGGCTGGTCAGGAATGTTTTATTGTTGTTGTGTTGCTTAAATAAAAAATAGCAAAGCCAACAACACCATAACTTCGCAGTCGAATAATATTAGCCCTAATAATCATTTCTGTGTTACCTGCGTGCGACGTGCGCATCCTCCTCCAGCAAGGTTTACTAGCCCTAACAACAAGCTTGTGGAACAACACTATTCGTATGCGCCCATATGACAACCATATTTCTAACAACGCTGCAACATGTGACGTGGCAGCTGTGGAAAGGCTGGCAAACACGTTCGTTAAGCATGGCTCGTTGGTCTAGGGGTATGATTCTCGCTTTGGGTGCGAGAGGTCCCGGGTTCAAATCCCGGACGAGCCCTGCTTTTACTGAGAAAGGTCTGACCATCAGTGAATGTAGGGCCCGTCCAGCAATGCAGGAGCAGAGAGAGACTTACAGGTGAACTACCTGAGTGATAGGCACCGCGCTGTCCTCTCCTGTAGGTAATTTCAAACCCTGTACGACTCACCTGCTGAATTAACCATCAACGCCAATCATGATCTGAATCAGCTTAGAGGAGGAAAATGACCAAACCTACAAAAAGGCCTCAGAAGAAGTTTCAGCTACAGCAGTGAATGTTTCCTAATGACTACAGATGTAGTTATTCATGGAACCCTGAACGATGTGCCAGCATTACCAGCATGTCCGCTCCGTCCCACCAGTATGACCAGCTTAATGAAACGATATGTCAGTAGTGAGAGTTGATGATTAGTAGAGAGTGAAAGAAGTTTAGAGCTGCTAGGTTGTTGTTTTAGTACATTAAGAAATGTTGTGATCTAACGGACTCTGTCTAACAGTCACTGATAGATGGTGCTACAACTAGACTCCATGTGGAGGAGGCCTCTAACTGCTGAGACGTGGCAATCCTGAAAAACTATGAACGGTTACTCTGTGTCTGGCTCGTTGGTCTAGGGGTATGATTCTCGCTTAGGGTGCGAGAGGTCCCGGGTTCAAATCCCGGACGAGCCCTGCTCTTTTGTGTGCAGACTGAAACCGTAGAGCAGTGAGAAACTGGGATCAACTAACAGTTTATCTCTTGAAAGAAGTTTATTAATGACCTGCTATACCCCATCAGAACTTCCACTCAGCGAAATCCTTATTATTATCATCTTAGCAATATGCTACCCAAAGGGACTGAGTAGGAATAAATGATAATAATCATTCTTCTTCTTCGTATTATTATTATTATTATTATTATTATTATTATTATTATTATTAATATTATTCTCATTATATATCTTCTTATTTTTAACATAGACCATAGCTGAAGCTTTTGAAAAAGTTCTGGAAAATACACGATTTGAGCTTGCCCGTCTGGCTCGTTGGTCTAGGGGTATGATTCTCGCTTCGGGTGCGAGAGGTCCCGGGTTCAAATCCCGGACGAGCCCGGCTTTTAAGGTTATCATAGATGGACTATCAATCAACACTGTTCACTGACTGGAACCATACAGTAAAACTGTGCTCTCGAGGTTCTTCTGCATATCCACTGCTCTTTAGTGTGTCCCTCTGGAAGCTGCGTGTGAACACCTTACTTAGTTTTAGTGGAGGATGCCGTATTGACCCGGCTTCAGTCATAGATAGCTAGCATCTAAGGAGAACATTAAGAAAACAACTTTAATATGAAGTCTGTTTAATTTTTCAAATATTTTAAGTTCAGTAAAAAACATCAATATTGTAATGACAAAGGGTCTGGAATGTGGCTTCCACTCCACCTGAATCCGTGTTTTAGAGATTGTGCACTTCCAGTAGTCACTGATAGATGGCGCTCAGGCTACAAAAACACTTTTCCCCCAACCTCTGGCTCCTTGGTCTAGGGGTATGATTCTCGCTTAGGGTGCGAGAGGTCCCGGGTTCAAATCCCGGACGAGCCCTGCTCGTTTTTTTTGCCGGACACGATGGCGACATTAACGGTCGTCTGGTACGTGCCAAAATCTCAATATATAACTATTACATGAAAACACACACACAAATAAAAAAAAAACAACAACAGAAAAATAGCAACCTAATTTAGTCTCTCCTCAACTTCAATACACTCAACGTAAAAATGAGGCCAAGAAACAGACGAGCGAGCAGGTCACGATCAGGGCTGCACTCCTGCTGCAGTGGGGACCTGTGTGTCCAGGGCGCTGGGGGAGGTGACGACCGGAGAAGCAGCCAGGTGGACGCAATGCCTCCTAGACGAGAACGACTTGTTAGAAATCAGAAAAGACTCGGCTTGATATGTTTATCAGATTAGATTAATAGTTCAGTAAATGTAATATATATTTAAACATCAGTCAAGTACACTCTATATTGACTAAAATAATGGGACACAACTCATTTAATGTTTTCTTCTGAAATCAAGGGTATTAAAAAGAGTTGATTCTGATTTTGTTGGAGTAGCTGTCTCTACTGTCCAGAAAAGAAGGTTTTCTACTAGATTTGGAGCATTACCAAGCCCGGAGTGGTTCATCGGGAGATTCGGGAGGATTCCAGATGGGCTGGTTCATGTCATATATTCATACACTTTATAAGTAAAGTTTTGCATATGACACTTTAGTTTTTTGGATGTCAATGTCAGGGACCTTTATTTATTTATACAAAATGCATTTATTTAATGTTTAATGTTTATCTAAATGTTATTTTTGTTATTATGCAAACGGTAGTCCCGACCTTACAATCTGGTTGGTTGAGAAGCGCTCTTACCGTACTGATATTTGTGATAATAGCACAGCTTTTTCACACCAACTTAAAATAACAAACAAACAACTAACTGAATAAATAAATCATCTTTAAATTCTTCATGATTTTATCGCTAATTTCGTTTTTTGTTTATTCCAAACATATATTAGTTGGTAGTCTTATGGCTGGTCAGGAATGTTTTATTGTTGTTGTGTTGCTTAAATAAAAAATAGCAAAGCCAACAACACCATAACTTCGCAGTCGAATAATATTAGCCCTAATAATCATTTCTGTGTTACCTGCGTGCGACGTGCGCATCCTCCTCCAGCAAGGTTTACTAGCCCTAACAACAAGCTTGTGGAACAACACTATTCGTATGCGCCCATATGACAACCATATTTCTAACAACGCTGCAACATGTGACGTGGCAGCTGTGGAAAGGCTAGCAAACACGTTCGTTAAGCATGGCTCGTTGGTCTAGGGGTTTGATTCTCGCTTTGGGTGCGAGAGGTCCCGGGTTCAAATCCCGGACGAGCCCTGCTTTTACTGAGAAAGGTCTGACCATCAGTGAATGTAGGGCCGGTCCAGCAATGCAGGAGCAGAGAGAGACTTACAGGTGAACTACCTGAGTGATAGGCACCGCGCTGTCCTCTCCTGTAGGTAATTTCAAACCCTGTACGACTCACCTGCTGAATTAACCATCAACGCCAATCATGATCTGAATCAGCTTAGAGGAGGAAAATGACCAAACCTACAAAAAGGCCTCAGAAGAAGTTTCAGCTACAGCAGTGAATGTTTCCTAATGACTACAGATGTAGTTATTCATGGAACCCTGAACGATGTGCCAGCATTACCAGCATGTCCGCTCCGTCCCACCAGTATGACCAGCTTAATGAAACGATATGTCAGTAGTGAGAGTTGATGATTAGTAGAGAGTGAAAGAAGTTTAGAGCTGCTAGGTTGTTGTTTTAGTACATTAAGAAATGTTGTGATCTAACGGACTCTGTCTAACAGTCACTGATAGATGGTGCTACAACTAGACTCCATGTGGAGGAGGCCTCTAACTGCTGAGACGTGGCAATCCTGAAAAACTATGAACGGTTACTCTGTGTCTGGCTCGTTGGTCTAGGGGTATGATTCTCGCTTAGGGTGCGAGAGGTCCCGGGTTCAAATCCCGGACGAGCCCTGCTCTTTTGTGTGCAGACTGAAACCGTAGAGCAGTGAGAAACTGGGATCAACTAACAGTTTATCTCTTGAAAGAAGTTTATTAATGACCTGCTATACCCCATCAGAACTTCCACTCAGCGAAATCCTTGTTATTATCATCTTAGCAATATGCTACCCAAAGGGACTGAGTAGGAATAAATGATAATAATCATTCTTCTTCTTCGTATTATTATTATTATTATTATTATTATTATTATTAATATTATTCTCATTATATATCTTCTTATTTTTAACATAGACCATAGCTGAAGCTTTTGAAAAAGTTCTGGAAAATACACGATTTGAGCTTGCCCGTCTGGCTCGTTGGTCTAGGGGTATGATTCTCGCTTCGGGTGCGAGAGGTCCCGGGTTCAAATCCCGGACGAGCCCGGCTTTTAAGGTTATCATAGATGGACTATCAATCAACACTGTTCACTGACTGGAACCATACAGTAAAACTGTGCTCTCGAGGTTCTTCTGCATATCCACTGCTCTTTAGTGTGTCCCTCTGGAAGCTGCGTGTGAACACCTTACTTAGTTTTAGTGGAGGATGCCGTATTGACCCGGCTTCAGTCATAGATAGCTAGCATCTAAGGAGAACATTAAGAAAACAACTTTAATATGAAGTCTGTTTAATTTTTCAAATATTTTAAGTTCAGTAAAGAACATCAATATTGTAATGACAAAGGGTCTGGAATGTGGCTTCCACTCCACCTGAATCCGTGTTTTAGAGATTGTGCACTTCCAGTAGTCACTGATAGATGGCGCTCAGGCTACAAAAACACTTTTCCCCCAACCTCTGGCTCGTTGGTCTAGGGGTATGATTCTCGCTTAGGGTGCGAGAGGTCCCGGGTTCAAATCCCGGACGAGCCCTGCTCGTTTTTTTTGCCGGACACGATGGCGACATTAACGGTCGTCTGGTACGTGCCAAAATCTCAATATATAACTATTACATGAAAACACACACACAAATAAAAAAAAAACAACAACAGAAAAATAGCAACCTAATTTAGTCTCTCCTCAACTTCAATACACTCAACGTAAAAATGAGGCCAAGAAACAGACGAGCGAGCAGGTCACGATCAGGGCTGCACTCCTGCTGCAGTGGGGACCTGTGTGTCCAGGGCGCTGGGGGAGGTGACGACCGGAGAAGCAGCCAGGTGGACGCAATGCCTCCTAGACGAGAACGACTTGTTAGAAATCAGAAAAGACTCGGCTTGGTATGTTTATCAGATTAGATTAATAGTTCAGTAAATGTAATATATATTTAAACATCAGTCAAGTACACTCTATATTGACTAAAATAATGGGACACAACTCATTTAATGTTTTCTTCTGAAATCAAGGGTATTAAAAAGAGTTGATTCTGATTTTGTTGGAGTAGCTGTCTCTACTGTCCAGAAAAGAAGGTTTTCTACTAGATTTGGAGCATTACCAAGCCCGGAGTGGTTCATCGGGAGATTCGGGAGGATTCCAGATGGGCTGGTTCATGTCATATATTCATACACTTTATAAGTAAAGTTTTGCATATGACACTTTAGTTTTTTGGATGTCAATGTCAGGGACCTTTATTTATTTATACAAAATGCATTTATTTAATGTTTAATGTTTATCTAAATGTTATTTTTGTTATTATGCAAACGGTAGTCCCGACCTTACAATCTGGTTGGTTGAGAAGCGCTCTTACCGTACTGATATTTGTGATAATAGCACAGCTTTTTCACACCAACTTAAAATAACAAACAAACAACTAACTGAATAAATAAATCATCTTTAAATTCTTCATGATTTTATCGCTAATTTCGTTTTTTGTTTATTCCAAACATATATTAGTTGGTAGTCTTATGGCTGGTCAGGAATGTTTTATTGTTGTTGTGTTGCTTAAATAAAAAATAGCAAAGCCAACAACACCATAACTTCGCAGTCGAATAATATTAGCCCTAATAATCATTTCTGTGTTACCTGCGTGCGACGTGCGCATCCTCCTCCAGCAAGGTTTACTAGCCCTAACAACAAGCTTGTGGAACAACACTATTCGTATGCGCCCATATGACAACCATATTTCTAACAACGCTGCAACATGTGACGTGGCAGCTGTGGAAAGGCTAGCAAACACGTTCGTTAAGCATGGCTCGTTGGTCTAGGGGTATGATTCTCGCTTTGGGTGCGAGAGGTCCCGGGTTCAAATCCCGGACGAGCCCTGCTTTTACTGAGAAAGGTCTGACCATCAGTGAATGTAGGGCCCGTCCAACAATGCAGGAGCAGAGAGAGACTTACAGGTGAACTACCTGAGTGATAGGCACCGCGCTGTCCTCTCCTGTAGGTAATTTCAAACCCTGTACGACTCACCTGCTGAATTAACCATCAACGCCAATCATGATCTGAATCAGCTTAGAGGAGGAAAATGACCAAACCTACAAAAAGGCCTCAGAAGAAGTTTCAGCTACAGCAGTGAATGTTTCCTAATGACTACAGATGTAGTTATTCATGGAACCCTGAACGATGTGCCAGCATTACCAGCATGTCCGCTCCGTCCCACCAGTATGACCAGCTTAATGAAACGATATGTCAGTAGTGAGAGTTGATGATTAGTAGAGAGTGAAAGAAGTTTAGAGCTGCTAGGTTGTTGTTTTAGTACATTAAGAAATGTTGTGATCTAACGGACTCTGTCTAACAGTCACTGATAGATGGTGCTACAACTAGACTCCATGTGGAGGAGGCCTCTAACTGCTGAGACGTGGCAATCCTGAGAAACTATGAACGGTTATTCTGTGTCTGGCTCGTTGGTCTAGGGGTATGATTCTCGCTTAGGGTGCGAGAGGTCCCGGGTTCAAATCCCGGACGAGCCCTGCTCTTTTGTGTGCAGACTGAAACCGTAGAGCAGTGAGAAACTGGGATCAACTAACAGTTCATCTCTTGAAGGAAGTTTATTAATGACCTGCTATACCCCATCAGAACTTCCACTCAGGTAAATCCTT
Organism: Salminus brasiliensis; assembly: GCF_030463535.1. Classification (NCBI taxonomy): domain Eukaryota; kingdom Metazoa; phylum Chordata; class Actinopteri; order Characiformes; family Bryconidae; genus Salminus; species Salminus brasiliensis. The sequence goes on along the minus strand of NC_132880.1, from coordinate 51,394,746 downwards.
ATTATTATCATCTTAGCAATATGCTACCCAGAGGGACTGAGTAGGAATAAATGATAATAATCATTCTTCTTCTTCGTATTATTATTATTATTATTAATATTATTATTAATATTATTATTAATATTATTCTCATTATATATCTTCTTATTTTTAGCATAGACCATAGCTGAAGCTTTTGAAAAAGTTCTGGAAAATACACGATTTGAGCTTGCCCGTCTGGCTCGTTGGTCTAGGGGTATGATTCTCGCTTCGGGTGCGAGAGGTCCCGGGTTCAAATCCCGGACGAGCCCGGCTTTTAAGGTTATCATAGATGGACTATCAATCAACACTGTTCACTGACTGGAACCATACAGTAAAACTGTGCTCTCGAGGTTCTTCTGCATATCCACTGCTCTTTAGTGTGTCCCTCTGGAAGCTGCGTGTGAACACCTTACTTAGTTTTAGTGGAGGATGCCGTATTGACCCGGCTTCAGTCATAGATAGCTAGCATCTAAGGAGAACATTAAGAAAACAACTTTAATATGAAGTCTGTTTAATTTTTCAAATATTTTAAGTTCAGTAAAAAACATCAATATTGTAATGACAAAGGGTCTGGAATGTGGCTTCCACTCCACCTGAATCCGTGTTTTAGAGATTGTGCACTTCCAGTAGTCACTGATAGATGGCGCTCAGGCTACAAAAACACTTTTCCCCCAACCTCTGGCTCGTTGGTCTAGGGGTATGGTTCTCGCTTAGGGTGCGAGAGGTCCCGGGTTCAAATCCCGGACGAGCCCGGCTTTTAAGGTTATCATAGATGGACTATCAATCAACACTGTTCACTGACTGGAACCATACAGTAAAACTGTGCTCTCGAGGTTCTTCTGCATGTCCACTTCTCTTTAGTGTGTCCCTCTGGAAGCTGCGTGTGAACACCTTACTTAGTTTTAGTGGAGGATGCCGTATTGACCCGGCTTCAGTCATAGATAGCTAGCATCTAAGGAGAACATTAAGAAAACAACTTTAATATGAAGTCTGTTTAATTTTTCAAATATTTTAAGTTCAGTAAAAAACATCAATATTGTAATGACAAAGGGTCTGGAATGTGGCTTCCACTCCACCTGAATCCGTGTTTTAGAGATTGTGCACTTCCAGTAGTCACTGATAGATGGCGCTCAGGCTACAAAAACACTTTTCCCCCAACCTCTGGCTCGTTGGTCTAGGGGTATGATTCTCGCTTAGGGTGCGAGAGGTCCCGGGTTCAAATCCCGGACGAGCCCTGCTCGTTTTTTTTGCCGGACACGATGGCGACATTAACGGTCGTCTGGTACGTGCCAAAATCTCAATATATAACTATTACATGAAAACACACACTCAAATAAAAAAAAAAACAACAACAGAAAAATAGCAACCTACTTTAGTCTCTCCTCAACTTCAATACACTCAACGTAAAAATGAGGCCAAGAAACAGACGAGCGAGCAGGTCACGATCAGGGCTGCACTCCTGCTGCAGTGGGGACCTGTGTGTCCAGGGCGCTGGGGGAGGTGACGACCGGAGAAGCAGCCAGGTGGACGCAATGCCTCCTAGACGAGAACGACTTGTTAGAAATCAGAAAAGACTCGGCTTGGTATGTTTATCAGATTAGATTAATAGTTCAGTAAATGTAATATATATTTAAACATCAGTCAAGTACACTCTATATTGACTAAAATAATGGGACACAACTCATTTAATGTTTTCTTCTGAAATCAAGGGTATTAAAAAGAGTTGATTCTGATTTTGTTGGAGTAGCTGTCTCTACTGTCCAGAGAAGAAGGTTTTCTACTAGATTTGGAGCATTACCAAGCCCGGAGTGGTTCATCGGGAGATTCGGGAGGATTCCAGATGGGCTGGTTCATGTCATATATTCATACACTTTATAAGTAAAGTTTTGCATATGACACTTTAGTTTTTTGGATGTCAATGTCAGGGACCTTTATTTATTTATACAAAATGCATTTATTTAATGTTTAATGTTTATCTAAATGTTATTTTTGTTATTATACAAACGGTAGTCCCGACCTTACAATCTGGTTGGTTGAGAAGCGCTCTTACCGTGCTGATATTTGTGATAATAGCACAGTTTTTTCACATCAACTTAAAATAACAAACAAACAACTAACTGAATAAATAAATCATCTTTAAATTCTTCATGATTTTATCGCTAATTTCGTTTTTTGTTTATTCCAAACATATATTAGTTGGTAGTCTTATGGCTGGTCAGGAATGTTTTATTGTTGTTGTGTTGCTTAAATAAAAAATAGCAAAGCCAACAACACCATAACTTCGCAGTCGAATAATATTAGCCCTAATAATCATTTCTGTGTTACCTGCGTGCGACGTGCGCATCCTCCTCCAGCAAGGTTTACTAGCCCTAACAACAAGCTTGTGGAACAACACTATTCGTATGCGCCCATATGACAACCATATTTCTAACAACGCTGCAACATGTGACGTGGCAGCTGTGGAAAGGCTGGCAAACACGTTCGTTAAGCATGGCTCGTTGGTCTAGGGGTATGATTCTCGCTTTGGGTGCGAGAGGTCCCGGGTTCAAATCCCGGACGAGCCCTGCTTTTACTGAGAAAGGTCTGACCATCAGTGAATGTAGGGCCCGTCCAGCAATGCAGGAGCAGAGAGAGACTTACAGGTGAACTACCTGAGTGATAGGCACCGCGCTGTCCTCTCCTGTAGGTAATTTCAAACCCTGTACGACTCACCTGCTGAATTAACCATCAACGCCAATCATGATCTGAATCAGCTTAGAGGAGGAAAATGACCAAACCTACAAAAAGGCCTCAGAAGAAGTTTCAGCTACAGCAGTGAATGTTTCCTAATGACTACAGATGTAGTTATTCATGGAACCCTGAACGATGTGCCAGCATTACCAGCATGTCCGCTCCGTCCCACCAGTATGACCAGCTTAATGAAACGATATGTCAGTAGTGAGAGTTGATGATTAGTAGAGAGTGAAAGAAGTTTAGAGCTGCTAGGTTGTTGTTTTAGTACATTAAGAAATGTTGTGATCTAACGGACTCTGTCTAACAGTCACTGATAGATGGTGCTACAACTAGACTCCATGTGGAGGAGGCCTCTAACTGCTGAGACGTGGCAATCCTGAAAAACTATGAACGGTTACTCTGTGTCTGGCTCGTTGGTCTAGGGGTATGATTCTCGCTTAGGGTGCGAGAGGTCCCGGGTTCAAATCCCGGACGAGCCCTGCTCTTTTGTGTGCAGACTGAAACCGTAGAGCAGTGAGAAACTGGGATCAACTAACAGTTTATCTCTTGAAAGAAGTTTATTAATGACCTGCTATACCCCATCAGAACTTCCACTCAGCGAAATCCTTATTATTATCATCTTAGCAATATGCTACCCAAAGGGACTGAGTAGGAATAAATGATAATAATCATTCTTCTTCTTCGTATTATTATTATTATTATTATTATTATTATTATTATTATTATTATTAATATTATTCTCATTATATATCTTCTTATTTTTAACATAGACCATAGCTGAAGCTTTTGAAAAAGTTCTGGAAAATACACGATTTGAGCTTGCCCGTCTGGCTCGTTGGTCTAGGGGTATGATTCTCGCTTCGGGTGCGAGAGGTCCCGGGTTCAAATCCCGGACGAGCCCGGCTTTTAAGGTTATCATAGATGGACTATCAATCAACACTGTTCACTGACTGGAACCATACAGTAAAACTGTGCTCTCGAGGTTCTTCTGCATATCCACTGCTCTTTAGTGTGTCCCTCTGGAAGCTGCGTGTGAACACCTTACTTAGTTTTAGTGGAGGATGCCGTATTGACCCGGCTTCAGTCATAGATAGCTAGCATCTAAGGAGAACATTAAGAAAACAACTTTAATATGAAGTCTGTTTAATTTTTCAAATATTTTAAGTTCAGTAAAAAACATCAATATTGTAATGACAAAGGGTCTGGAATGTGGCTTCCACTCCACCTGAATCCGTGTTTTAGAGATTGTGCACTTCCAGTAGTCACTGATAGATGGCGCTCAGGCTACAAAAACACTTTTCCCCCAACCTCTGGCTCCTTGGTCTAGGGGTATGATTCTCGCTTAGGGTGCGAGAGGTCCCGGGTTCAAATCCCGGACGAGCCCTGCTCGTTTTTTTTGCCGGACACGATGGCGACATTAACGGTCGTCTGGTACGTGCCAAAATCTCAATATATAACTATTACATGAAAACACACACACAAATAAAAAAAAAACAACAACAGAAAAATAGCAACCTAATTTAGTCTCTCCTCAACTTCAATACACTCAACGTAAAAATGAGGCCAAGAAACAGACGAGCGAGCAGGTCACGATCAGGGCTGCACTCCTGCTGCAGTGGGGACCTGTGTGTCCAGGGCGCTGGGGGAGGTGACGACCGGAGAAGCAGCCAGGTGGACGCAATGCCTCCTAGACGAGAACGACTTGTTAGAAATCAGAAAAGACTCGGCTTGATATGTTTATCAGATTAGATTAATAGTTCAGTAAATGTAATATATATTTAAACATCAGTCAAGTACACTCTATATTGACTAAAATAATGGGACACAACTCATTTAATGTTTTCTTCTGAAATCAAGGGTATTAAAAAGAGTTGATTCTGATTTTGTTGGAGTAGCTGTCTCTACTGTCCAGAAAAGAAGGTTTTCTACTAGATTTGGAGCATTACCAAGCCCGGAGTGGTTCATCGGGAGATTCGGGAGGATTCCAGATGGGCTGGTTCATGTCATATATTCATACACTTTATAAGTAAAGTTTTGCATATGACACTTTAGTTTTTTGGATGTCAATGTCAGGGACCTTTATTTATTTATACAAAATGCATTTATTTAATGTTTAATGTTTATCTAAATGTTATTTTTGTTATTATGCAAACGGTAGTCCCGACCTTACAATCTGGTTGGTTGAGAAGCGCTCTTACCGTACTGATATTTGTGATAATAGCACAGCTTTTTCACACCAACTTAAAATAACAAACAAACAACTAACTGAATAAATAAATCATCTTTAAATTCTTCATGATTTTATCGCTAATTTCGTTTTTTGTTTATTCCAAACATATATTAGTTGGTAGTCTTATGGCTGGTCAGGAATGTTTTATTGTTGTTGTGTTGCTTAAATAAAAAATAGCAAAGCCAACAACACCATAACTTCGCAGTCGAATAATATTAGCCCTAATAATCATTTCTGTGTTACCTGCGTGCGACGTGCGCATCCTCCTCCAGCAAGGTTTACTAGCCCTAACAACAAGCTTGTGGAACAACACTATTCGTATGCGCCCATATGACAACCATATTTCTAACAACGCTGCAACATGTGACGTGGCAGCTGTGGAAAGGCTAGCAAACACGTTCGTTAAGCATGGCTCGTTGGTCTAGGGGTTTGATTCTCGCTTTGGGTGCGAGAGGTCCCGGGTTCAAATCCCGGACGAGCCCTGCTTTTACTGAGAAAGGTCTGACCATCAGTGAATGTAGGGCCGGTCCAGCAATGCAGGAGCAGAGAGAGACTTACAGGTGAACTACCTGAGTGATAGGCACCGCGCTGTCCTCTCCTGTAGGTAATTTCAAACCCTGTACGACTCACCTGCTGAATTAACCATCAACGCCAATCATGATCTGAATCAGCTTAGAGGAGGAAAATGACCAAACCTACAAAAAGGCCTCAGAAGAAGTTTCAGCTACAGCAGTGAATGTTTCCTAATGACTACAGATGTAGTTATTCATGGAACCCTGAACGATGTGCCAGCATTACCAGCATGTCCGCTCCGTCCCACCAGTATGACCAGCTTAATGAAACGATATGTCAGTAGTGAGAGTTGATGATTAGTAGAGAGTGAAAGAAGTTTAGAGCTGCTAGGTTGTTGTTTTAGTACATTAAGAAATGTTGTGATCTAACGGACTCTGTCTAACAGTCACTGATAGATGGTGCTACAACTAGACTCCATGTGGAGGAGGCCTCTAACTGCTGAGACGTGGCAATCCTGAAAAACTATGAACGGTTACTCTGTGTCTGGCTCGTTGGTCTAGGGGTATGATTCTCGCTTAGGGTGCGAGAGGTCCCGGGTTCAAATCCCGGACGAGCCCTGCTCTTTTGTGTGCAGACTGAAACCGTAGAGCAGTGAGAAACTGGGATCAACTAACAGTTTATCTCTTGAAAGAAGTTTATTAATGACCTGCTATACCCCATCAGAACTTCCACTCAGCGAAATCCTTGTTATTATCATCTTAGCAATATGCTACCCAAAGGGACTGAGTAGGAATAAATGATAATAATCATTCTTCTTCTTCGTATTATTATTATTATTATTATTATTATTATTATTATTATTATTATTAATATTATTCTCATTATATATCTTCTTATTTTTAACATAGACCGTAGCTGAAGCTTTTGAAAAAGTTCTGGAAAATACACGATTTGAGCTTGCCCGTCTGGCTCGTTGGTCTAGGGGTATGATTCTCGCTTCGGGTGCGAGAGGTCCCGGGTTCAAATCCCGGACGAGCCCGGCTTTTAAGGTTATCATAGATGGACTATCAATCAACACTGTTCACTGACTGGGACCATACAGTAAAACTGTGCTCTCGAGGTTCTTCTGCATATCCACTGCTCTTTAGTGTGTCCCTCTGGAAGCTGCGTGTGAACACCTTACTTAGTTTTAGTGGAGGATGCCGTATTGACCCGGCTTCAGTCATAGATAGCTAGCATCTAAGGAGAACATTAAGAAAACAACTTTAATATGAAGTCTGTTTAATTTTTCAAATATTTTAAGTTCAGTAAAAAACATCAATATTGTAATGACAAAGGGTCTGGAATGTGGCTTCCACTCCACCTGAATACGTGTTTTAGAGATTGTGCACTTCCAGTAGTCACTGATAGATGGCGCTCAGGCTACAAAAACACTTTCCCCCAACCTCTGGCTCGTTGGTCTAGGGGTATGATTCTCGCTTAGGGTGCGAGAGGTCCCGGGTTCAAATCCCGGACGAGCCCTGCTCGTTTTTTTTGCCGGACACGATGGCGACATTAACGGTCGTCTGGTACGTGCCAAAATCTCAATATATAACTATTACATGAAAACACACACACAAATAAAAAAAAAACAACAACAGAAAAATAGCAACCTAATTTAGTCTCTCCTCAACTTCAATACACTCAACGTAAAAATGAGGCCAAGAAACAGACGAGCGAGCAGGTCACGATCAGGGCTGCACTCCTGCTGCAGTGGGGACCTGTGTGTCCAGGGCGCTGGGGGAGGTGACGACCGGAGAAGCAGCCAGGTGGACGCAATGCCTCCTAGACGAGAACGACTTGTTAGAAATCAGAAAAGACTCGGCTTGGTATGTTTATCAGATTAGATTAATAGTTCAGTAAATGTAATATATATTTAAACATCAGTCAAGTACACTCTATATTGACTAAAATAATGGGACACAACTCATTTAATGTTTTCTTCTGAAATCAAGGGTATTAAAAAGAGTTGATTCTGATTTTGTTGGAGTAGCTGTCTCTACTGTCCAGAGAAGAAGGTTTTCTACTAGATTTGGAGCATTACCAAGCCCGGAGTGGTTCATCGGGAGATTCGGGAGGATTCCAGATGGGCTGGTTCATGTCATATATTCATACACTTTATAAGTAAAGTTTTGCATATGACACTTTAGTTTTTTGGATGTCAATGTCAGGGACCTTTATTTATTTATACAAAATGCATTTATTTAATGTTTAATGTTTATCTAAATGTTATTTTTGTTATTATGCAAACGGTAGTCCCGACCTTACAATCTGGTTGGTTGAGAAGCGCTCTTACCGTACTGATATTTGTGATAATAGCACAGCTTTTTCACACCAACTTAAAATAACAAACAAACAACTAACTGAATAAATAAATCATCTTTAAATTCTTCATGATTTTATCGCTAATTTCGTTTTTTGTTTATTCCAAACATATATTAGTTGGTAGTCTTATGGCTGGTCAGGAATGTTTTATTGTTGTTGTGTTGCTTAAATAAAAAATAGCAAAGCCAACAACACCATAACTTCGCAGTCGAATAATATTAGCCCTAATAATCATTTCTGTGTTACCTGCGTGCGACGTGCGCATCCTCCTCCAGCAAGGTTTACTAGCCCTAACAACAAGCTTGTGGAACAACACTATTCGTATGCGCCCATATGACAACCATATTTCTAACAACGCTGCAACATGTGACGTGGCAGCTGTGGAAAGGCTGGCAAACACGTTCGTTAAGCATGGCTCGTTGGTCTAGGGGTATGATTCTCGCTTTGGGTGCGAGAGGTCCCGGGTTCAAATCCCGGACGAGCCCTGCTTTTACTGAGAAAGGTCTGACCATCAGTGAATGTAGGGCCCGTCCAGCAATGCAGGAGCAGAGAGAGACTTACAGGTGAACTACCTGAGTGATAGGCACCGCGCTGTCCTCTCCTGTAGGTAATTTCAAACCCTGTACGACTCACCTGCTGAATTAACCATCAACGCCAATCATGATCTGAATCAGCTTAGAGGAGGAAAATGACCAAACCTACAAAAAGGCCTCAGAAGAAGTTTCAGCTACAGCAGTGAATGTTTCCTAATGACTACAGATGTAGTTATTCATGGAACCCTGAACGATGTGCCAGCATTACCAGCATGTCCGCTCCGTCCCACCAGTATGACCAGCTTAATGAAACGATATGTCAGTAGTGAGAGTTGATGATTAGTAGAGAGTGAAAGAAGTTTAGAGCTGCTAGGTTGTTGTTTTAGTACATTAAGAAATGTTGTGATCTAACGGACTCTGTCTAACAGTCACTGATAGATGGTGCTACAACTAGACTCCATGTGGAGGAGGCCTCTAACTGCTGAGACGTGGCAATCCTGAAAAACTATGAACGGTTACTCTGTGTCTGGCTCGTTGGTCTAGGGGTATGATTCTCGCTTAGGGTGCGAGAGGTCCCGGGTTCAAATCCCGGACGAGCCCTGCTCTTTTGTGTGCAGACTGAAACCGTAGAGCAGTGAGAAACTGGGATCAACTAACAGTTTATCTCTTGAAAGAAGTTTATTAATGACCTGCTATACCCCATCAGAACTTCCACTCAGCGAAATCCTTGTTATTATCATCTTAGCAATATGCTACCCAAAGGGACTGAGTAGGAATAAATGATAATAATCATTCTTCTTCTTCGTATTATTATTATTATTATTATTATTATTATTATTATTATTATTAATATTATTCTCATTATATATCTTCTTATTTTTAACATAGACCGTAGCTGAAGCTTTTGAAAAAGTTCTGGAAAATACACGATTTGAGCTTGCCCGTCTGGCTCGTTGGTCTAGGGGTATGATTCTCGCTTCGGGTGCGAGAGGTCCCGGGTTCAAATCCCGGACGAGCCCGGCTTTTAAGGTTATCATAGATGGACTATCAATCAACACTGTTCACTGACTGGAACCATACAGTAAAACTGTGCTCTCGAGGTTCTTCTGCATATCCACTGCTCTTTAGTGTGTCCCTCTGGAAGCTGCGTGTGAACACCTTACTTAGTTTTAGTGGAGGATGCCGTATTGACCCGGCTTCAGTCATAGATAGCTAGCATCTAAGGAGAACATTAAGAAAACAACTTTAATATGAAGTCTGTTTAATTTTTCAAATATTTTAAGTTCAGTAAAAAACATCAATATTGTAATGACAAAGGGTCTGGAATGTGGCTTCCACTCCACCTGAATCCGTGTTTTAGAGATTGTGCACTTCCAGTAGTCACTGATAGATGGCGCTCAGGCTACAAAAACACTTTTCCCCCAACCTCTGGCTCGTTGGTCTAGGGGTATGATTCTCGCGTAGGGTGCGAGAGGTCCCGGGTTCAAATCCCGGACGAGCCCTGCTCGTTTTTTTTGCCGGACACGATGGCGACATTAACGGTCGTCTGGTACGTGCCAAAATCTCAATATATAACTATTACATGAAAACACACACACAAATAAAAAAAAAACAACAACAGAAAAATAGCAACCTAATTTAGTCTCTCCTCAACTTCAATACACTCAACGTAAAAATGAGGCCAAGAAACAGACGAGCGAGCAGGTCACGATCAGGGCTGCACTCCTGCTGCAGTGGGGACCTGTGTGTCCAGGGCGCTGGGGGAGGTGACGACCGGAGAAGCAGCCAGGTGGACGCAATGCCTCCTAGACGAGAACGACTTGTTAGAAATCAGAAAAGACTCGGCTTGGTATGTTTATCAGATTAGATTAATAGTTCAGTAAATGTAATATATATTTAAACATCAGTCAAGTACACTCTATATTGACTAAAATAATGGGACACAACTCATTTAATGTTTTCTTCTGAAATCAAGGGTATTAAAAAGAGTTGATTCTGATTTTGTTGGAGTAGCTGTCTCTACTGTCCAGAGAAGAAGGTTTTCTACTAGATTTGGAGCATTACCAAGCCCGGAGTGGTTCATCGGGAGATTCGGGAGGATTCCAGATGGGCTGGTTCATGTCATATATTCATACACTTTATAAGTAAAGTTTTGCATATGACACTTTAGTTTTTTGGATGTCAATGTCAGGGACCTTTATTTATTTATACAAAATGCATTTATTTAATGTTTAATGTTTATCTAAATGTTATTTTTGTTATTATACAAACGGTAGTCCCGACTTTACAATCTGGTTGGTTGAGAAGCGCTCTTACCGTGCTGATATTTGTGATAATAGCACAGTTTTTTCACATCAACTTAAAATAACAAACAAACAACTAACTGAATAAATAAGTCATCTTTAAATTCTTCATGATTTTATCGCTAATTTCGTTTTTTGTTTATTCCAAACATATATTAGTTGGTAGTCTTATGGCTGGTCAGGAATGTTTTATTGTTGTTGTGTTGCTTAAATAAAAAATAGCAAAGCCAACAACACCATAACTTCGCAGTCGAATAATATTAGCCCTAATAATCATTTCTGTGTTACCTGCGTGCGACGTGCGCATCCTCCTCCAGCAAGGTTTACTAGCCCTAACAACAAGCTTGTGGAACAACACTATTCGTATGCGCCCATATGACAACCATATTTCTAACAACGCTGCAACATGTGACGTGGCAGCTGTGGAAAGGCTAGCAAACACGTTCGTTAAGCATGGCTCGTTGGTCTAGGGGTATGATTCTCGCTTTGGGTGCGAGAGGTCCCGGGTTCAAATCCCGGACGAGCCCTGCTTTTACTGAGAAAGGTCTGACCATCAGTGAATGTAGGGCCCGTCCAGCAATGCAGGAGCAGAGAGAGACTTACAGGTGAACTACCTGAGTGATAGGCACCGCGCTGTCCTCTCCTGTAGGTAATTTCAAACCCTGTACGACTCACCTGCTGAATTAACCATCAACGCCAATCATGATCTGAATCAGCTTAGAGGAGGAAAATGACCAAACCTACAAAAAGGCCTCAGAAGAAGTTTCAGCTACAGCAGTGAATGTTTCCTAATGACTACAGATGTAGTTATTCATGGAACCCTGAACGATGTGCCAGCATTACCAGCATGTCCGCTCCGTCCCACCAGTATGACCAGCTTAATGAAACGATATGTCAGTAGTGAGAGTTGATGATTAGTAGAGAGTGAAAGAAGTTTAGAGCTGCTAGGTTGTTGTTTTAGTACATTAAGAAATGTTGTGATCTAACGGACTCTGTCTAACAGTCACTGATAGATGGTGCTACAACTAGACTCCATGTGGAGGAGGCCTCTAACTGCTGAGACGTGGCAATCCTGAAAAACTATGAACGGTTACTCTGTGTCTGGCTCGTTGGTCTAGGGGTATGATTCTCGCTTAGGGTGCGAGAGGTCCCGGGTTCAAATCCCGGACGAGCCCTGCTCTTTTGTGTGCAGACTGAAACCGTAGAGCAGTGAGAAACTGGGATCAACTAACAGTTTATCTCTTGAAAGAAGTTTATTAATGACCTGCTATACCCCATCAGAACTTCCACTCAGCGAAATCCTTGTTATTATCATCTTAGCAATATGCTACCCAAAGGGACTGAGTAGGAATAAATGATAATAATCATTCTTCTTCTTCGTATTATTATTATTATTATTATTATTATTATTATTATTATTATTAATATTATTCTCATTATATATCTTCTTATTTTTAACATAGACCGTAGCTGAAGCTTTTGAAAAAGTTCTGGAAAATACACGATTTGAGCTTGCCCGTCTGGCTCGTTGGTCTAGGGGTATGATTCTCGCTTCGGGTGCGAGAGGTCCCGGGTTCAAATCCCGGACGAGCCCGGCTTTTAAGGTTATCATAGATGGACTATCAATCAACACTGTTCACTGACTGGAACCATACAGTAAAACTGTGCTCTCGAGGTTCTTCTGCATATCCACTGCTCTTTAGTGTGTCCCTCTGGAAGCTGCGTGTGAACACCTTACTTAGTTTTAGTGGAGGATGCCGTATTGACCCGGCTTCAGTCATAGATAGCTAGCATCTAAGGAGAACATTAAGAAAACAACTTTAATATGAAGTCTGTTTAATTTTTCAAATATTTTAAGTTCAGTAAAAAACATCAATATTGTAATGACAAAGGGTCTGGAATGTGGCTTCCACTCCACCTGAATCCGTGTTTTAGAGATTGTGCACTTCCAGTAGTCACTGATAGATGGCGCTCAGGCTACAAAAACACTTTTCCCCCAAGCTCTGGCTCGTTGGTCTAGGGGTGTGATTCTCGCTTAGGGTGCGAGAGGTCCCGGGTTCAAATCCCGGACGAGCCCTGCTCGTTTTTTTGCCGGACACGATGGCGACATTAACGGTCGTCTGGTACGTGCCAAAATCTCGATATATAACTATTACAAGAAAACACACACACAAATAAAAAAAAAACAACAACAGAAAAATAGCAACCTAATTTAGTCTCTCCTCAACTTCAATACACTCAACGTAAAAATGAGGCCAAGAAACAGACGAGCGAGCAGGTCACGATCAGGGCTGCACTCCTGCTGCAGTGGGGACCTGTGTGTCCAGGGCGCTGGGGGAGGTGACGACCGGAGAAGCAGCCAGGTGGACGCAATGCCTCCTAGACGAGAACGACTTGTTAGAAATCAGAAAAGACTCGGCTTGGTATGTTTATCAGATTAGATTAATAGTTCAGTAAATGTAATATATATTTAAACATCAGTCAAGTACACTCTATATTGACTAAAATAATGGGACACAACTCATTTAATGTTTTCTTCTGAAATCAAGGGTATTAAAAAGAGTTGATTCTGATTTTGTTGGAGTAGCTGTCTCTACTGTCCAGAGAAGAAGGTTTTCTACTAGATTTGGAGCATTACCAAGCCCGGAGTGGTTCATCGGGAGATTCGGGAGGATTCCAGATGGGCTGGTTCATGTCATATATTCATACACTTTATAAGTAAAGTTTTGCATATGACACTTTAGTTTTTTGGATGTCAATGTCAGGGACCTTTATTTATTTATACAAAATGCATTTATTTAATGTTTAATGTTTATCTAAATGTTATTTTTGTTATTATGCAAACGGTAGTCCCGACCTTACAATCTGGTTGGTTGAGAAGCGCTCTTACCGTACTGATATTTGTGATAATAGCACAGCTTTTTCACACCAACTTAAAATAACAAACAAACAACTAACTGAATAAATAAAACATCTTTAAATTCTTCATGATTTTATCGCTAATTTCGTTTTTTGTTTATTCCAAACATATATTAGTTGGTAGTCTTATGGCTGGTCAGGAATGTTTTATTGTTGTTGTGTTGCTTAAATAAAAAATAGCAAAGCCAACAACACCATAACTTCGCAGTCGAATAATATTAGCCCTAATAATCATTTCTGTGTTACCTGCGTGCGACGTGCGCATCCTCCTCCAGCAAGGTTTACTAGCCCTAACAACAAGCTTGTGGAACAACACTATTCGTATGCGCCCATATGACAACCATATTTCTAACAACGCTGCAACATGTGACGTGGCAGCTGTGGAAAGGCTAGCAAACACGTTCGTTAAGCATGGCTCGTTGGTCTAGGGGTATGATTCTCGCTTTGGGTGCGAGAGGTCCCGGGTTCAAATCCCGGACGAGCCCTGCTTTTACTGAGAAAGGTCTGACCATCAGTGAATGTAGGGCCCGTCCAGCAATGCAGGAGCAGAGAGAGACTTACAGGTGAACTACCTGAGTGATAGGCACCGCGCTGTCCTCTCCTGTAGGTAATTTCAAACCCTGTACGACTCACCTGCTGAATTAACCATCAACGCCAATCATGATCTGAATCAGCTTAGAGGAGGAAAATGACCAAACCTACAAAAAGGCCTCAGAAGAAGTTTCAGCTACAGCAGTGAATGTTTCCTAATGACTACAGATGTAGTTATTCATGGAACCCTGAACGATGTGCCAGCATTACCAGCATGTCCGCTCCGTCCCACCAGTATGACCAGCTTAATGAAACGATATGTCAGTAGTGAGAGTTGATGATTAGTAGAGAGTGAAAGAAGTTTAGAGCTGCTAGGTTGTTGTTTTAGTACATTAAGAAATGTTGTGATCTAACGGACTCTGTCTAACAGTCACTGATAGATGGTGCTACAACTAGACTCCATGTGGAGGAGGCCTCTAACTGCTGAGACGTGGCAATCCTGAAAAACTATGAACGGTTACTCTTTGTCTGGCTTGTTGGTCTAGGGGTATGATTCTCGCTTAGGGTGCGAGAGGTCCCGGGTTCAAATCCCGGACGAGCCCTGCTCTTTTGTGTGCAGACTGAAACCGTAGAGCAGTGAGAAACTGGGATCAACTAACAGTTTATCTCTTGAAAGAAGTTTATTAATGACCTGCTATACCCCATCAGAACTTCCACTCAGCGAAATCCTTATTATTATCATCTTAGCAATATGCTACCCAAAGGGACTGAGTAGGAATAAATGATAATAATCATTCTTCTTCTTCGTATTATTATTATTATTATTATTATTATTATTATTATTATTATTATTAATATTATTCTCATTATATATCTTCTTATTTTTAACATAGACCGTAGCTGAAGCTTTTGAAAAAGTTCTGGAAAATACACGATTTGAGCTTGCCCGTCTGGCTCGTTGGTCTAGGGGTATGATTCTCGCTTCGGGTGCGAGAGGTCCCGGGTTCAAATCCCGGACGAGCCCGGCTTTTAAGGTTATCATAGATGGACTATCAATCAACACTGTTCACTGACTGGAACCATACAGTAAAACTGTGCTCTCGAGGTTCTTCTGCATATCCACTGCTCTTTAGTGTGTCCCTCTGGAAGCTGCGTGTGAACACCTTACTTAGTTTTAGTGGAGGATGCCGTATTGACCCGGCTTCAGTCATAGATAGCTAGCATCTAAGGAGAACATTAAGAAAACAACTTTAATATGAAGTCTGTTTAATTTTTCAAATATTTTAAGTTCAGTAAAAAACATCAATATTGTAATGACAAAGGGTCTGGAATGTGGCTTCCACTCCACCTGAATCCGTGTTTTAGAGATTGTGCACTTCCAGTAGTCACTGATAGATGGCGCTCAGGCTACAAAAACACTTTTCCCCCAACCTCTGGCTCGTTGGTCTAGGGGTATGATTCTCGCGTAGGGTGCGAGAGGTCCCGGGTTCAAATCCCGGACGAGCCCTGCTCGTTTTTTTTGCCGGACACGATGGCGACATTAACGGTCGTCTGGTACGTGCCAAAATCTCAATATATAACTATTACATGAAAACACACACACAAATAAAAAAAAAACAACAACAGAAAAATAGCAACCTAATTTAGTCTCTCCTCAACTTCAATACACTCAACGTAAAAATGAGGCCAAGAAACAGACGAGCGAGCAGGTCACGATCAGGGCTGCACTCCTGCTGCAGTGGGGACCTGTGTGTCCAGGGCGCTGGGGGAGGTGACGACCGGAGAAGCAGCCAGGTGGACGCAATGCCTCCTAGACGAGAACGACTTGTTAGAAATCAGAAAAGACTCGGCTTGGTATGTTTATCAGATTAGATTAATAGTTCAGTAAATGTAATATATATTTAAACATCAGTCAAGTACACTCTATATTGACTAAAATAATGGGACACAACTCATTTAATGTTTTCTTCTGAAATCAAGGGTATTAAAAAGAGTTGATTCTGATTTTGTTGGAGTAGCTGTCTCTACTGTCCAGAGAAGAAGGTTTTCTACTAGATTTGGAGCATTACCAAGCCCGGAGTGGTTCATCGGGAGATTCGGGAGGATTCCAGATGGGCTGGTTCATGTCATATATTCATACACTTTATAAGTAAAGTTTTGCATATGACACTTTAGTTTTTTGGATGTCAATGTCAGGGACCTTTATTTATTTATACAAAATGCATTTATTTAATGTTTAATGTTTATCTAAATGTTATTTTTGTTATTATGCAAACGGTAGTCCCGACCTTACAATCTGGTTGGTTGAGAAGCGCTCTTACCGTACTGATATTTGTGATAATAGCACAGCTTTTTCACACCAACTTAAAATAACAAACAAACAACTAACTGAATAAATAAAACATCTTTAAATTCTTCATGATTTTATCGCTAATTTCGTTTTTTGTTTATTCCAAACATATATTAGTTGGTAGTCTTATGGCTGGTCAGGAATGTTTTATTGTTGTTGTGTTGCTTAAATAAAAAATAGCAAAGCCAACAACACCATAACTTCGCAGTCGAATAATATTAGCCCTAATAATCATTTCTGTGTTACCTGCGTGCGACGTGCGCATCCTCCTCCAGCAAGGTTTACTAGCCCTAACAACAAGCTTGTGGAACAACACTATTCGTATGCGCCCATATGACAACCATATTTCTAACAACGCTGCAACATGTGACGTGGCAGCTGTGGAAAGGCTAGCAAACACGTTCGTTAAGCATGGCTCGTTGGTCTAGGGGTATGATTCTCGCTTTGGGTGCGAGAGGTCCCGGGTTCAAATCCCGGACGAGCCCTGCTTTTACTGAGAAAGGTCTGACCATCAGTGAATGTAGGGCCCGTCCAGCAATGCAGGAGCAGAGAGAGACTTACAGGTGAACTACCTGAGTGATAGGCACCGCGCTGTCCTCTCCTGTAGGTAATTTCAAACCCTGTACGACTCACCTGCTGAATTAACCATCAACGCCAATCATGATCTGAATCAGCTTAGAGGAGGAAAATGACCAAACCTACAAAAAGGCCTCAGAAGAAGTTTCAGCTACAGCAGTGAATGTTTCCTAATGACTACAGATGTAGTTATTCATGGAACCCTGAACGATGTGCCAGCATTACCAGCATGTCCGCTCCGTCCCACCAGTATGACCAGCTTAATGAAACGATATGTCAGTAGTGAGAGTTGATGATTAGTAGAGAGTGAAAGAAGTTTAGAGCTGCTAGGTTGTTGTTTTAGTACATTAAGAAATGTTGTGATCTAACGGACTCTGTCTAACAGTCACTGATAGATGGTGCTACAACTAGACTCCATGTGGAGGAGGCCTCTAACTGCTGAGACGTGGCAATCCTGAAAAACTATGAACGGTTACTCTTTGTCTGGCTTGTTGGTCTAGGGGTATGATTCTCGCTTAGGGTGCGAGAGGTCCCGGGTTCAAATCCCGGACGAGCCCTGCTCTTTTGTGTGCAGACTGAAACCGTAGAGCAGTGAGAAACTGGGATCAACTAACAGTTTATCTCTTGAAAGAAGTTTATTAATGACCTGCTATACCCCATCAGAACTTCCACTCAGCGAAATCCTTATTATTATCATCTTAGCAATATGCTACCCAAAGGGACTGAGTAGGAATAAATGATAATAATCATTCTTCTTCTTCGTATTATTATTATTATTATTATTATTATTATTATTATTATTATTATTATTAATATTATTCTCATTATATATCTTCTTATTTTTAACATAGACCGTAGCTGAAGCTTTTGAAAAAGTTCTGGAAAATACACGATTTGAGCTTGCCCGTCTGGCTCGTTGGTCTAGGGGTATGATTCTCGCTTCGGGTGCGAGAGGTCCCGGGTTCAAATCCCGGACGAGCCCGGCTTTTAAGGTTATCATAGATGGACTATCAATCAACACTGTTCACTGACTGGAACCATACAGTAAAACTGTGCTCTCGAGGTTCTTCTGCATATCCACTGCTCTTTAGTGTGTCCCTCTGGAAGCTGCGTGTGAACACCTTACTTAGTTTTAGTGGAGGATGCCGTATTGACCCGGCTTCAGTCATAGATAGCTAGCATCTAAGGAGAACATTAAGAAAACAACTTTAATATGAAGTCTGTTTAATTTTTCAAATATTTTAAGTTCAGTAAAAAACATCAATATTGTAATGACAAAGGGTCTGGAATGTGGCTTCCACTCCACCTGAATCCGTGTTTTAGAGATTGTGCACTTCCAGTAGTCACTGATAGATGGCGCTCAGGCTACAAAAACACTTTTCCCCCAACCTCTGGCTCGTTGGTCTAGGGGTATGATTCTCGCGTAGGGTGCGAGAGGTCCCGGGTTCAAATCCCGGACGAGCCCTGCTCGTTTTTTTTGCCGGACACGATGGCGACATTAACGGTCGTCTGGTACGTGCCAAAATCTCAATATATAACTATTACATGAAAACACACACACAAATAAAAAAAAAACAACAACAGAAAAATAGCAACCTAATTTAGTCTCTCCTCAACTTCAATACACTCAACGTAAAAATGAGGCCAAGAAACAGACGAGCGAGCAGGTCACGATCAGGGCTGCACTCCTGCTGCAGTGGGGACCTGTGTGTCCAGGGCGCTGGGGGAGGTGACGACCGGAGAAGCAGCCAGGTGGACGCAATGCCTCCTAGACGAGAACGACTTGTTAGAAATCAGAAAAGACTCGGCTTGGTATGTTTATCAGATTAGATTAATAGTTCAGTAAATGTAATATATATTTAAACATCAGTCAAGTACACTCTATATTGACTAAAATAATGGGACACAACTCATTTAATGTTTTCTTCTGAAATCAAGGGTATTAAAAAGAGTTGATTCTGATTTTGTTGGAGTAGCTGTCTCTACTGTCCAGAGAAGAAGGTTTTCTACTAGATTTGGAGCATTACCAAGCCCGGAGTGGTTCATCGGGAGATTCGGGAGGATTCCAGATGGGCTGGTTCATGTCATATATTCATACACTTTATAAGTAAAGTTTTGCATATGACACTTTAGTTTTTTGGATGTCAATGTCAGGGACCTTTATTTATTTATACAAAATGCATTTATTTAATGTTTAATGTTTATCTAAATGTTATTTTTGTTATTATACAAACGGTAGTCCCGACTTTACAATCTGGTTGGTTGAGAAGCGCTCTTACCGTGCTGATATTTGTGATAATAGCACAGTTTTTTCACATCAACTTAAAATAACAAACAAACAACTAACTGAATAAATAAGTCATCTTTAAATTCTTCATGATTTTATCGCTAATTTCGTTTTTTGTTTATTCCAAACATATATTAGTTGGTAGTCTTATGGCTGGTCAGGAATGTTTTATTGTTGTTGTGTTGCTTAAATAAAAAATAGCAAAGCCAACAACACCATAACTTCGCAGTCGAATAATATTAGCCCTAATAATCATTTCTGTGTTACCTGCGTGCGACGTGCGCATCCTCCTCCAGCAAGGTTTACTAGCCCTAACAACAAGCTTGTGGAACAACACTATTCGTATGCGCCCATATGACAACCATATTTCTAACAACGCTGCAACATGTGACGTGGCAGCTGTGGAAAGGCTAGCAAACACGTTCGTTAAGCATGGCTCGTTGGTCTAGGGGTATGATTCTCGCTTTGGGTGCGAGAGGTCCCGGGTTCAAATCCCGGACGAGCCCTGCTTTTACTGAGAAAGGTCTGACCATCAGTGAATGTAGGGCCCGTCCAGCAATGCAGGAGCAGAGAGAGACTTACAGGTGAACTACCTGAGTGATAGGCACCGCGCTGTCCTCTCCTGTAGGTAATTTCAAACCCTGTACGACTCACCTGCTGAATTAACCATCAACGCCAATCATGATCTGAATCAGCTTAGAGGAGGAAAATGACCAAACCTACAAAAAGGCCTCAGAAGAAGTTTCAGCTACAGCAGTGAATGTTTCCTAATGACTACAGATGTAGTTATTCATGGAACCCTGAACGATGTGCCAGCATTACCAGCATGTCCGCTCCGTCCCACCAGTATGACCAGCTTAATGAAACGATATGTCAGTAGTGAGAGTTGATGATTAGTAGAGAGTGAAAGAAGTTTAGAGCTGCTAGGTTGTTGTTTTAGTACATTAAGAAATGTTGTGATCTAACGGACTCTGTCTAACAGTCACTGATAGATGGTGCTACAACTAGACTCCATGTGGAGGAGTTTGTGTGTTTATCTAAATGTTATTTTTGTTATTATGCAAACGGTAGTCCCGACCTTACAATCTGGTTGATTGAGAAGCGCTCTAACCGTGCTGATATTTGTGATAATAGCACAGCTTTTTCACATCAACTTAAAATAACAAACAAACAACTAACTGAATAAATAAATCATCTTTAAATTCTTCATGATTTTATCGCTAATTTCGTTTTTTGTTTATTCCAAACATATATTAGTTGGTAGTCTTATGGCTGGTCAGGAATGTTTTATTGTTGTTGTGTTGCTTAAATAAAAAATAGCAAAGCCAACAACACCATAACGTCGCAGTCGAATAATATTAGCCCTAATAATCATTTCTGTGTTACCTGCGTGCGACGTGCGCATCCTCCTCCAGCAAGGTTTACTAGCCCTAACAACAAGCTTGTGGAACAACACTATTCGTATGCGCCCATATGACAACCATATTTCTAACAACGCTGCAACATGTGACGTGGCAGCTGTGGAAAGGCTAGCAAACACGTTGGTTAAGCATGGCTCGTTGGTCTAGGGGTATGATTCTCGCTTTGGGTGCGAGAGGTCCCGGGTTCAAATCCCGGACGAGCCCTGCTTTTACTGAGAAAGGTCTGACCATCAGTGAATGTAGGGCCCGTCCAACAACGCAGGAGCAGAGAGAGACTTACAGGTGAACTACCTGAGTGATAGGCACCGCGCTGTCCTCTCCTGTAGGTAATTTCAAACCCTGTACGACTCACCTGCTGAATTAACCATCAACGCCAATCATGATCTGAATCAGCTTAGAGGAGGAAAATGACCAAACCTACAAAAAGGCCTCAGAAGAAGTTTCAGCTACAGCAGTGAATGTTTCCTAATGACTACAGATGTAGTTATTCATGGAACCCTGAACGATGTGCCAGCATTACCAGCATGTCCGCTCCATCCCACCAGTATGACCAGCTTAATGAAACGATATGTCAGTAGTGAGAGTTGATGATTAGTAGAGAGTGAAAGAAGTTTAGAGCTGCTAGGTTGTTGTTTTAGTACATTAAGAAATGTTGTGATCTAACGGACTCTGTCTAACAGTCACTGATAGATGGTGCTACAACTAGACTCCATGTGGAGGAGGCCTCTAACTGCTGAGACGTGGCAATCCTGAAAAACTATGAACGGTTACTCTGTGTCTGGCTCGTTGGTCTAGGGGTATGATTCCCGCTTAGGGTTCGAGAGGTCCCGGGTTCAAATCCCGGACGAGCCCTGCCCTTTTGTGTGCAGACTGAAACCGTAGAGCAGTGAGAAACTGGGATCAACTAACAGTTCATCTCTTGAAGGAAGTTTATTAATGACCTGCTATACCCCATCAGAACTTCCACTCAGCTAAATCCTTATTATTATCATCTTAGCAATATGCTACCCAAAGGGACTGAGTAGGAATAAATTATAATAATCATTCTTCTTCTTCGTATTATTATTATTATTATTATTATTATTATTATTCTCATTATATATCTTCTTATTTTTAGCATAGGCCATAGCTAAAGCTTTTGAAAAAGTTCTGGAAAATACACGATTTGAGCTTGCCCGTCTGGCTCGTTGGTCTAGGGGTATGATTCTCGCTTCGGGTGCGAGAGGTCCCGGGTTCAAATCCCGGACGAGCCCGGCTTTTAAGGTTATCATAGATGGACTATCAATCAACACTGTTCACTGACTGGAACCATACAGTAAAACTGTGCTCTCGAGGTTCTTCTGCATATCCACTGCTCTTTAGTGTGTCCCTCTGGAAGCTGCGTGTGAACACCTTACTTAGTTTTAGTGGAGGATGCCGTAATGACCCGGCTTCAGTCATAGATAGCTAGCATCTAAGGAGAACATTAAGAAAACAACTTTAATATGAAGTCTGTTTAATTTTTCAAATATTTTAAGTTCAGTAAAAAACATCAATATTGTAATGACAAAGGGTCTGGAATGTGGCTTCCACTCCACCTGAATCCGTGTTTTAGAGATTGTGCACTTCCAGTAGTCACTGATAGATGGCGCTCAGGCTACAAAAACACTTTTCCCCCAACCTCTGGCTCGTTGGTCTAGGGGTATGATTCTCGCTTAGGGTGCGAGAGGTCCCGGGTTCAAATCCCGGACGAGCCCTGCTCGTTTTTTTTGCCGGACACGATGGCGACATTAACGGTCGTCTGGTACGTGCCAAAATCTCAATATATAACTATTACATGAAAACACACACACAAATAAAAAAAAAACAACAACAGAAAAATAGCAACCTAATTTAGTCTCTCCTCAACTTCAATACACTCAACGTAAAGATGAGGCCAAGAAACAGACGAGCGAGCAGGTCACGATCAGGGCTGCACTCCTGCTGCAGTGGGGACCTGTGTGTCCAGGGCGCTGGGGGAGGTGACGACCGGAGAAGCAGCCAGGTGGACGCAATGCCTCCTAGACGAGAACGACTTGTTAGAAATCAGAAAAGACTCGGCTTGGTATGTTTATCAGATTAGATTAATAGTTCAGTAAATGTAATATATATTTAAACATCAGTCAAGTACACTCTATATTGACTAAAATAATGGGACACTACTCATTTAATGTTTTCTTCTGAAATCAAGGGTATTAAAAAGAGTTGATTCTGATTTTGTTGGAGTAGCTGTCTCTACTGTCCAGAGAAGAAGGTTTTCTACTAGATTTGGAGCATTACCAAGCCCGGAGTGGTTCATCGGGAGATTCGGGAGGATTCCAGATGGGCTGGTTCATGTCATATATTCATACACTTTATAAGTAAAGTTTTGCATATGACACTTTAGTTTTTTGGATGTCAATGTCGGGGACCTTTATTTATTTATACAAAATGCATTTATTTAATGTTTAATGTTTATCTAAATGTTATTTTTGTTATTATACAAACGGTAGTCCCGACCTTACAATCTGGTTGGTTGAGAAGCGCTCTTACCGTGCTGATATTTGTGATAATAGCACAGTTTTTTCACATCAACTTAAAATAACAAACAAACAACTAACTGAATAAATAAATCATCTTTAAATTCTTCATGATTTTATCGCTAATTTCGTTTTTTGTTTATTCCAAACATATATTAGTTGGTAGTCTTATGGCTGGTCAGGAATGTTTTATTGTTGTTGTGTTGCTTAAATAAAAAATAGCAAAGCCAACAACACCATAACTTCGCAGTCGAATAATATTAGCCCTAATAATCATTTCTGTGTTACCTGCGTGCGACGTGCGCATCCTCCTCCAGCAAGGTTTACTAGCCCTAACAACAAGCTTGTGGAACAACACTATTCGTATGCGCCCATATGACAACCATATTTCTAACAACGCTGCAACATGTGACGTGGCAGCTGTGGAAAGGCTAGCAAACACGTTCGTTAAGCATGGCTCGTTGGTCTAGGGGTATGATTCTCGCTTTGGGTGCGAGAGGTCCCGGGTTCAAATCCCGGACGAGCCCTGCTTTTACTGAGAAAGGTCTGACCATCAGTGAATGTAGGGCCCGTCCAGCAATGCAGGAGCAGAGAGAGACTTACAGGTGAACTACCTGAGTGATAGGCACCGCGCTGTCCTCTCCTGTAGGTAATTTCAAACCCTGTACGACTCACCTGCTGAATTAACCATCAACGCCAATCATGATCTGAATCAGCTTAGAGGAGGAAAATGACCAAACCTACAAAAATGCCTCAGAAGAAGTTTCAGCTACAGCAGTGAATGTTTCCTAATGACTACAGATGTAGTTATTCATGGAACCCTGAACGATGTGCCAGCATTACCAGCATGTCCGCTCCGTCCCACCAGTATGACCAGCTTAATGAAACGATATGTCAGTAGTGAGAGTTGATGATTAGTAGAGAGTGAAAGAAGTTTAGAGCTGCTAGGTTGTTGTTTTAGTACATTAAGAAATGTTGTGATCTAACGGACTCTGTCTAACAGTCACTGATAGATGGTGCTACAACTAGACTCCATGTGGAGGAGTTTGTGTGTTTATCTAAATGTTATTTTTGTTATTATGCAAACGGTAGTCCCGACCTTACAATCTGGTTGATTGAGAAGCGCTCTAACCGTGCTGATATTTGTGATAATAGCACAGCTTTTTCACACCAACTTAAAATAACAAACAAACAACTAACTGAATAAATAAATCATCTTTAAATTCTTCATGATTTTATCGCTAATTTCGTTTTTTGTTTATTCCAAACATATATTAGTTGGTAGTCTTATGGCTGGTCAGGAATGTTTTATTGTTGTTGTGTTGCTTAAATAAAAAATAGCAAAGCCAACAACACCATAACGTCGCAGTCGAATAATATTAGCCCTAATAATCATTTCTGTGTTACCTGCGTGCGACGTGCGCATCCTCCTCCAGCAAGGTTTACTAGCCCTAACAACAAGCTTGTGGAACAACACTATTCGTATGCGCCCATATGACAACCATATTTCTAACAACGCTGCAACATGTGACGTGGCAGCTGTGGAAAGGCTAGCAAACACGTTGGATAAGCATGGCTCGTTGGTCTAGGGGTATGATTCTCGCTTTGGGTGCGAGAGGTCCCGGGTTCAAATCCCGGACGAGCCCTGCTTTTACTGAGAAAGGTCTGACCATCAGTGAATGTAGGGCCCGTCCAACAACGCAGGAGCAGAGAGAGACTTACAGGTGAACTACCTGAGTGATAGGCACCGCGCTGTCCTCTCCTGTAGGTAATTTCAAACCCTGTACGACTCACCTGCTGAATTAACCATCAACGCCAATCATGATCTGAATCAGCTTAGAGGAGGAAAATGACCAAACCTACAAAAAGGCCTCAGAAGAAGTTTCAGCTACAGCAGTGAATGTTTCCTAATGACTACAGATGTAGTTATTCATGGAACCCTGAACGATGTGCCAGCATTACCAGCATGTCCGCTCCATCCCACCAGTATGACCAGCTTAATGAAACGATATGTCAGTAGTGAGAGTTGATGATTAGTAGAGAGTGAAAGAAGTTTAGAGCTGCTAGGTTGTTGTTTTAGTACATTAAGAAATGTTGTGATCTAACGGACTCTGTCTAACAGTCACTGATAGATGGTGCTACAACTAGACTCCATGTGGAGGAGGCCTCTAACTGCTGAGACGTGGCAATCCTGAAAAACTATGAACGGTTACTCTGTGTCTGGCTCGTTGGTCTAGGGGTATGATTCCCGCTTAGGGTTCGAGAGGTCCCGGGTTCAAATCCCGGACGAGCCCAGCCCTTTTGTGTGCAGACTGAAACCGTAGAGCAGTGAGAAACTGGGATCAACTAACAGTTCATCTCTTGAAGGAAGTTTATTAATGACCTGCTATACCCCATCAGAACTTCCACTCAGCTAAATCCTTATTATTATCATCTTAGCAATATGCTACCCAAAGGGACTGAGTAGGAATAAATTATAATAATCATTCTTCTTCTTCATATTATTATTATTATTATTATTATTATTATTATTATTCTCATTATATATCTTCTTATTTTTAGCATAGGCCATAGCTAAAGCTTTTGAAAAAGTTCTGGAAAATACACGATTTGAGCTTGCCCGTCTGGCTCGTTGGTCTAGGGGTATGATTCTCGCTTCGGGTGCGAGAGGTCCCGGGTTCAAATCCCGGACGAGCCCGGCTTTTAAGGTTATCATAGATGGACTATCAATCAACACTGTTCACTGACTGGAACCATACAGTAAAACTGTGCTCTCGAGGTTCTTCTGCATATCCACTGCTCTTTAGTGTGTCCCTCTGGAAGCTGCGTGTGAACACCTTACTTAGTTTTAGTGGAGGATGCCGTAATGACCCGGCTTCAGTCATAGATAGCTAGCATCTAAGGAGAACATTAAGAAAACAACTTTAATATGAAGTCTGTTTAATTTTTCAAATATTTTAAGTTCAGTAAAAAACATCAATATTGTAATGACAAAGGGTCTGGAATGTGGCTTCCACTCCACCTGAATCCGTGTTTTAGAGATTGTGCACTTCCAGTAGTCACTGATAGATGGCGCTCAGGCTACAAAAACACTTTTCCCCCAACCTATGGCTCGTTGGTCTAGGGGTATGATTCTCGCTTAGGGTGCGAGAGGTCCCGGGTTCAAATCCCGGACGAGCCCTGCTCGTTTTTTTTGCCGGACACGATGGCGACATTAACGGTCGTCTGGTACGTGCCAAAATCTCAATATATAACTATTACATGAAAACACACACACAAATAAAAAAAAAAACAACAACAGAAAAATAGCAACCTAATTTAGTCTCTCCTCAACTTCAATACACTCAACGTAAAGATGAGGCCAAGAAACAGACGAGCGAGCAGGTCACGATCAGGGCTGCACTCCTGCTGCAGTGGGGACCTGTGTGTCCAGGGCGCTGGGGGAGGTGACGACCGGAGAAGCAGCCAGGTGGACGCAATGCCTCCTAGACGAGAACGACTTGTTAGAAATCAGAAAAGACTCGGCTTGGTATGTTTATCAGATTAGATTAATAGTTCAGTAAATGTAATATATATTTAAAC
Source organism: Salminus brasiliensis (assembly GCF_030463535.1). NCBI lineage: Eukaryota > Metazoa > Chordata > Actinopteri > Characiformes > Bryconidae > Salminus > Salminus brasiliensis. Next base: position 51,367,846 of record NC_132880.1, on the reverse strand, counting down.
ATCAGTCAAGTACACTCTATATTGACTAAAATAATGGGACACTACTCATTTAATGTTTTCTTCTGAAATCAAGGGTATTAAAAAGAGTTGATTCTGATTTTGTTGGAGTAGCTGTCTCTACTGTCCAGAGAAGAAGGTTTTCTACTAGATTTGGAGCATTACCAAGCCCGGAGTGGTTCATCGGGAGATTCGGGAGGATTCCAGATGGGCTGGTTCATGTCATATATTCATACACTTTATAAGTAAAGTTTTGCATATGACACTTTAGTTTTTTGGATGTCAATGTCGGGGACCTTTATTTATTTATACAAAATGCATTTATTTAATGTTTAATGTTTATCTAAATGTTATTTTTGTTATTATACAAACGGTAGTCCCGACCTTACAATCTGGTTGGTTGAGAAGCGCTCTTACCGTGCTGATATTTGTGATAATAGCACAGCTTTTTCACACCAACTTAAAATAACAAACAAACAACTAACTGAATAAATAAATCATCTTTAAATTCTTCATGATTTTATCGCTAATTTCGTTTTTTGTTTATTCCAAACATATATTAGTTGGTAGTCTTATGGCTGGTCAGGAATGTTTTATTGTTGTTGTGTTGCTTAAATAAAAAATAGCAAAGCCAACAACACCATAACTTCGCAGTCGAATAATATTAGCCCTAATAATCATTTCTGTGTTACCTGCGTGCGACGTGCGCATCCTCCTCCAGCAAGGTTTACTAGCCCTAACAACAAGCTTGTGGAACAACACTATTCGTATGCGCCTATATGACAACCATATTTCTAACAACGCTGCAACATGTGACGTGGCAGCTGTGGAAAGGCTAGCAAACACGTTCGTTAGGCATGGCTCGTTGGTCTAGGGGTATGATTCTCGCTTTGGGTGCGAGAGGTCCCGGGTTCAAATCCCGGGCGAGCCCTGCTTTTACTGAGAAAGGTCTGACCATCAGTGAATGTAGGGCCCGTCCAACAATGCAGGAGCAGAGAGAGACTTACAGGTGAACTACCTGAGTGATAGGCACCGCGCTGTCCTCTCCTGTAGGTAATTTCAAACCCTGTACGACTCACCTGCTGAATTAACCATCAACGCCAATCATGATCTGAATCAGCTTAGAGGAGGAAAATGACCAAACCTACAAAAAGGCCTCAGAAGAAGTTTCAGCTACAGCAGTGAATGTTTCCTAATGACTACAGATGTAGTTATTCATGGAACCCTGAACGATGTGCCAGCATTACCAGCATGAGCGCTCCGTCCCACCAGTATGACCAGCTTAATGAAACGATATGTCAGTAGTGAGAGTTGATGATTAGTAGAGAGTGAAAGAAGTTTAGAGCTGCTAGGTTGTTGTTTTAGAACATTAAGAAATGTTGTGATCTAACGGACTCTGTCTAACAGTCACTGATAGATGGTGCTACAACTAGACTCCATGTGGATGAGGCCTCTAACTGCTGAGACGTGGCAATCCTGAGAAACTATGAACGGTTACTCTGTGTCTGGCTCGTTGGTCTAGGGGTATGATTCTCGCTTAGGGTGCGAGAGGTCCCGGGTTCAAATCCCGGACGAGCCCTGCTCTTTTGTGTGCAGACTGAAACCGTAGAGCAGTGAGAAACTGGGATCAACTAACAGTTCATCTCTTAAAGGAAGTTTATTAATGACCTGCTATACCCCATCAGAACTTCCACTCAGCTAAATCCTTATTATTATCATCTTAGCAATATGCTACCCAAAGGGACTGAGTAGGAATAAATGATAATAATCATTCTTCTTCTTCGTATTATTATTATTATTATTATTATTAATAATATTATTATTAATATTATTATTAATATTATTCTCATTATATATCTTCTTATTTTTAACATAGACCATAGCTGAAGCTTTTGAAAAAGTTCTGGAAAATACACGATTTGAGCTTGCCCGTCTGGCTCGTTGGTCTAGGGGTATGATTCTCGCTTCGGGTGCGAGAGGTCCCGGGTTCAAATCCCGGACGAGCCCGGCTTTTAAGGTTATCATAGATGGACTATCAATCAACACTGTTCACTGACTGGAACCATACAGTAAAACTGTGCTCTCGAGGTTCTTCTGCATATCCACTGCTCTTTAGTGTGTCCCTCTGGAAGCTGCGTGTGAACACCTTACTTAGTTTTAGTGGAGGATGCCGTATTGACCCGGCTTCAGTCATAGATAGCTAGCATCTAAGGAGAACATTAAGAAAACAACTTTAATATGAAGTCTGTTTAATTTTTCAAATATTTTAAGTTCAGTAAAAAACATCAATATTGTAATGACAAAGGGTCTGGAATGTGGCTTCCACTCCACCTGAATCCGTGTTTTAGAGATTGTGCACTTCCAGTAGTCACTGATAGATGGCGCTCAGGCTACAAAAACACTTTTCCCCCAACCTCTGGCTCGTTGGTCTAGGGGTATGATTCTCGCTTAGGGTGCGAGAGGTCCCGGGTTCAAATCCCGGACGAGCCCTGCTCGTTTTTTTTGCCGGACACGATGGCGACATTAACGGTCGTCTGGTACGTGCCAAAATCTCAATATATAACTATTACATGAAAACACACACACAAATAAAAAAAAAACAACAACAGAAAAATAGCAACCTAATTTAGTCTCTCCTCAACTTCAATACACTCAACGTAAAAATGAGGCCAAGAAACAGACGAGCGAGCAGGTCACGATCAGGGCTGCACTCCTGCTGCAGTGGGGACCTGTGTGTCCAGGGCGCTGGGGGAGGTGACGACCGGAGAAGCAGCCAGGTGGACGCAATGCCTCCTAGACGAGAACGACTTGTTAGAAATCAGAAAAGACTCGGCTTGGTATGTTTATCAGATTAGATTAATAGTTCAGTAAATGTAATATATATTTAAACATCAGTCAAGTACACTCTATATTGACTAAAATAATGGGACACAACTCATTTAATGTTTTCTTCTGAAATCAAGGGTATTAAAAAGAGTTGATTCTGATTTTGTTGGAGTAGCTGTCTCTACTGTCCAGAAAAGAAGGTTTTCTACTAGATTTGGAGCATTACCAAGCCCGGAGTGGTTCATCGGGAGATTCGGGAGGATTCCAGATGGGCTGGTTCATGTCATATATTCATACACTTTATAAGTAAAGTTTTGCATATGACACTTTAGTTTTTTGGATGTCAATGTCAGGGACCTTTATTTATTTATACAAAATGCATTTATTTAATGTTTAATGTTTATCTAAATGTTATTTTTGTTATTATGCAAACGGTAGTCCCGACCTTACAATCTGGTTGGTTGAGAAGCGCTCTTACCGTACTGATATTTGTGATAATAGCACAGCTTTTTCACACCAACTTAAAATAACAAACAAACAACTAACTGAATAAATAAATCATCTTTAAATTCTTCATGATTTTATCGCTAATTTCGTTTTTTGTTTATTCCAAACATATATTAGTTGGTAGTCTTATGGCTGGTCAGGAATGTTTTATTGTTGTTGTGTTGCTTAAATAAAAAATAGCAAAGCCAACAACACCATAACTTCGCAGTCGAATAATATTAGCCCTAATAATCATTTCTGTGTTACCTGCGTGCGACGTGCGCATCCTCCTCCAGCAAGGTTTACTAGCCCTAACAACAAGCTTGTGGAACAACACTATTCGTATGCGCCCATATGACAACCATATTTCTAACAACGCTGCAACATGTGACGTGGCAGCTGTGGAAAGGCTAGCAAACACGTTCGTTAAGCATGGCTCGTTGGTCTAGGGGTATGATTCTCGCTTTGGGTGCGAGAGGTCCCGGGTTCAAATCCCGGACGAGCCCTGCTTTTACTGAGAAAGGTCTGACCATCAGTGAATGTAGGGCCCGTCCAGCAATGCAGGAGCAGAGAGAGACTTACAGGTGAACTACCTGAGTGATAGGCACCGCGCTGTCCTCTCCTGTAGGTAATTTCAAACCCTGTACGACTCACCTGCTGAATTAACCATCAACGCCAATCATGATCTGAATCAGCTTAGAGGAGGAAAATGACCAAACCTACAAAAAGGCCTCAGAAGAAGTTTCAGCTACAGCAGTGAATGTTTCCTAATGACTACAGATGTAGTTATTCATGGAACCCTGAACGATGTGCCAGCATTACCAGCATGTCCGCTCCGTCCCACCAGTATGACCAGCTTAATGAAACGATATGTCAGTAGTGAGAGTTGATGATTAGTAGAGAGTGAAAGAAGTTTAGAGCTGCTAGGTTGTTGTTTTAGTACATTAAGAAATGTTGTGATCTAACGGACTCTGTCTAACAGTCACTGATAGATGGTGCTACAACTAGACTTCATGTGGAGGAGGCCTCTAACTGCTGAGACGTGGCAATCCTGAAAAACTATGAACGGTTACTCTTTGTCTGGCTTGTTGGTCTAGGGGTATGATTCTCGCTTAGGGTGCGAGAGGTCCCGGGTTCAAATCCCGGACGAGCCCTGCTCTTTTGTGTGCAGACTGAAACCGTAGAGCAGTGAGAAACTGGGATCAACTAACAGTTTATCTCTTGAAAGAAGTTTATTAATGACCTGCTATACCCCATCAGAACTTCCACTCAGCGAAATCCTTATTATTATCATCTTAGCAATATGCTACCCAAAGGGACTGAGTAGGAATAAATGATAATAATCATTCTTCTTCTTCGTATTATTATTATTATTATTATTATTATTAATATTATTCTCATTATATATCTTCTTATTTTTAACATAGACCGTAGCTGAAGCTTTTGAAAAAGTTCTGGAAAATACACGATTTGAGCTTGCCCGTCTGGCTCGTTGGTCTAGGGGTATGATTCTCGCTTCGGGTGCGAGAGGTCCCGGGTTCAAATCCCGGACGAGCCCGGCTTTTAAGGTTATCATAGATGGACTATCAATCAACACTGTTCACTGACTGGAACCATACAGTAAAACTGTGCTCTCGAGGTTCTTCTGCATATCCACTGCTCTTTAGTGTGTCCCTCTGGAAGCTGCGTGTGAACACCTTACTTAGTTTTAGTGGAGGATGCCGTATTGACCCGGCTTCAGTCATAGATAGCTAGCATCTAAGGAGAACATTAAGAAAACAACTTTAATATGAAGTCTGTTTAATTTTTCAAATATTTTAAGTTCAGTAAAAAACATCAATATTGTAATGACAAAGGGTCTGGAATGTGGCTTCCACTCCACCTGAATCCGTGTTTTAGAGATTGTGCACTTCCAGTAGTCACTGATAGATGGCGCTCAGGCTACAAAAACACTTTTCCCCCAACCTCTGGCTCGTTGGTCTAGGGGTATGATTCTCGCGTAGGGTGCGAGAGGTCCCGGGTTCAAATCCCGGACGAGCCCTGCTCGTTTTTTTTGCCGGACACGATGGCGACATTAACGGTCGTCTGGTACGTGCCAAAATCTCAATATATAACTATTACATGAAAACACACACACAAATAAAAAAAAAACAACAACAGAAAAATAGCAACCTAATTTAGTCTCTCCTCAACTTCAATACACTCAACGTAAAAATGAGGCCAAGAAACAGACGAGCGAGCAGGTCACGATCAGGGCTGCACTCCTGCTGCAGTGGGGACCTGTGTGTCCAGGGCGCTGGGGGAGGTGACGACCGGAGAAGCAGCCAGGTGGACGCAATGCCTCCTAGACGAGAACGACTTGTTAGAAATCAGAAAAGACTCGGCTTGGTATGTTTATCAGATTAGATTAATAGTTCAGTAAATGTAATATATATTTAAACATCAGTCAAGTACACTCTATATTGACTAAAATAATGGGACACAACTCATTTAATGTTTTCTTCTGAAATCAAGGGTATTAAAAAGAGTTGATTCTGATTTTGTTGGAGTAGCTGTCTCTACTGTCCAGAGAAGAAGGTTTTCTACTAGATTTGGAGCATTACCAAGCCCGGAGTGGTTCATCGGGAGATTCGGGAGGATTCCAGATGGGCTGGTTCATGTCATATATTCATACACTTTATAAGTAAAGTTTTGCATATGACACTTTAGTTTTTTGGATGTCAATGTCAGGGACCTTTATTTATTTATACAAAAGTCATTTATTTAATGTTTAATGTTTATCTAAATGTTATTTTTGTTATTATACAAACGGTAGTCCCGACCTTACAATCTGGTTGGTTGAGAAGCGCTCTTACCGTGCTGATATTTGTGATAATAGCACAGTTTTTTCACATCAACTTAAAATAACAAACAAACAACTAACTGAATAAATAAATCATCTTTAAATTCTTCATGATTTTATCGCTAATTTCGTTTTTTGTTTATTCCAAACATATATTAGTTGGTAGTCTTATGGCTGGTCAGGAATGTTTTATTGTTGTTGTGTTGCTTAAATAAAAAATAGCAAAGCCAACAACACCATAACTTCGCAGTCGAATAATATTAGCCCTAATAATCATTTCTGTGTTACCTGCGTGCGACGTGCGCATCCTCCTCCAGCAAGGTTTACTAGCCCTAACAACAAGCTTGTGGAACAACACTATTCGTATGCGCCCATATGACAACCATATTTCTAACAACGCTGCAACATGTGACGTGGCAGCTGTGGAAAGGCTAGCAAACACGTTCGTTAAGCATGGCTCGTTGGTCTAGGGGTATGATTCTCGCTTTGGGTGCGAGAGGTCCCGGGTTCAAATCCCGGACGAGCCCTGCTTTTACTGAGAAAGGTCTGACCATCAGTGAATGTAGGGCCCGTCCAGCAATGCAGGAGCAGAGAGAGACTTACAGGTGAACTACCTGAGTGATAGGCACCGCGCTGTCCTCTCCTGTAGGTAATTTCAAACCCTGTACGACTCACCTGCTGAATTAACCATCAACGCCAATCATGATCTGAATCAGCTTAGAGGAGGAAAATGACCAAACCTACAAAAAGGCCTCAGAAGAAGTTTCAGCTACAGCAGTGAATGTTTCCTAATGACTACAGATGTAGTTATTCATGGAACCCTGAACGATGTGCCAGCATTACCAGCATGTCCGCTCCGTCCCACCAGTATGACCAGCTTAATGAAACGATATGTCAGTAGTGAGAGTTGATGATTAGTAGAGAGTGAAAGAAGTTTAGAGCTGCTAGGTTGTTGTTTTAGTACATTAAGAAATGTTGTGATCTAACGGACTCTGTCTAACAGTCACTGATAGATGGTGCTACAACTAGACTCCATGTGGAGGAGGCCTCTAACTGCTGAGACGTGGCAATCCTGAAAAACTATGAACGGTTACTCTTTGTCTGGCTTGTTGGTCTAGGGGTATGATTCTCGCTTAGGGTGCGAGAGGTCCCGGGTTCAAATCCCGGACGAGCCCTGCTCTTTTGTGTGCAGACTGAAACCGTAGAGCAGTGAGAAACTGGGATCAACTAACAGTTTATCTCTTGAAAGAAGTTTATTAATGACCTGCTATACCCCATCAGAACTTCCACTCAGCGAAATCCTTATTATTATCATCTTAGCAATATGCTACCCAAAGGGACTGAGTAGGAATAAATGATAATAATCATTCTTCTTCTTCGTATTATTATTATTATTATTATTATTATTATTATTAATATTATTCTCATTATATATCTTCTTATTTTTAACATAGACCGTAGCTGAAGCTTTTGAAAAAGTTCTGGAAAATACACGATTTGAGCTTGCCCGTCTGGCTCGTTGGTCTAGGGGTATGATTCTCGCTTCGGGTGCGAGAGGTCCCGGGTTCAAATCCCGGACGAGCCCGGCTTTTAAGGTTATCATAGATGGACTATCAATCAACACTGTTCACTGACTGGAACCATACAGTAAAACTGTGCTCTCGAGGTTCTTCTGCATATCCACTGCTCTTTAGTGTGTCCCTCTGGAAGCTGCGTGTGAACACCTTACTTAGTTTTAGTGGAGGATGCCGTATTGACCCGGCTTCAGTCATAGATAGCTAGCATCTAAGGAGAACATTAAGAAAACAACTTTAATATGAAGTCTGTTTAATTTTTCAAATATTTTAAGTTCAGTAAAAAACATCAATATTGTAATGACAAAGGGTCTGGAATGTGGCTTCCACTCCACCTGAATCCGTGTTTTAGAGATTGTGCACTTCCAGTAGTCACTGATAGATGGCGCTCAGGCTACAAAAACACTTTTCCCCCAACCTCTGGCTCGTTGGTCTAGGGGTATGATTCTCGCTTAGGGTGCGAGAGGTCCCGGGTTCAAATCCCGGACGAGCCCTGCTCGTTTTTTTTGCCGGACACGATGGCGACATTAACGGTCGTCTGGTACGTGCCAAAATCTCAATATATAACTATTACATGAAAACACACACACAAATAAAAAAAAAACAACAACAGAAAAATAGCAACCTAATTTAGTCTCTCCTCAACTTCAATACACTCAACGTAAAAATGAGGCCAAGAAACAGACGAGCGAGCAGGTCACGATCAGGGCTGCACTCCTGCTGCAGTGGGGACCTGTGTGTCCAGGGCGCTGGGGGAGGTGACGACCGGAGAAGCAGCCAGGTGGACGCAATGCCTCCTAGACGAGAACGACTTGTTAGAAATCAGAAAAGACTCGGCTTGGTATGTTTATCAGATTAGATTAATAGTTCAGTAAATGTAATATATATTTAAACATCAGTCAAGTACACTCTATATTGACTAAAATAATGGGACACAACTCATTTAATGTTTTCTTCTGAAATCAAGGGTATTAAAAAGAGTTGATTCTGATTTTGTTGGAGTAGCTGTCTCTACTGTCCAGAGAAGAAGGTTTTCTACTAGATTTGGAGCATTACCAAGCCCGGAGTGGTTCATCGGGAGATTCGGGAGGATTCCAGATGGGCTGGTTCATGTCATATATTCATACACTTTATAAGTAAAGTTTTGCATATGACACTTTAGTTTTTTGGATGTCAATGTCAGGGACCTTTATTTATTTATACAAAATGCATTTATTTAATGTTTAATGTTTATCTAAATGTTATTTTTGTTATTATACAAACGGTAGTCCCGACCTTACAATCTGGTTGGTTGAGAAGCGCTCTTACCGTGCTGATATTTGTGATAATAGCACAGTTTTTTCACATCAACTTAAAATAACAAACAAACAACTAACTGAATAAATAAATCATCTTTAAATTCTTCATGATTTTATCGCTAATTTCGTTTTTTGTTTATTCCAAACATATATTAGTTGGTAGTCTTATGGCTGGTCAGGAATGTTTTATTGTTGTTGTGTTGCTTAAATAAAAAATAGCAAAGCCAACAACACCATAACTTCGCAGTCGAATAATATTAGCCCTAATAATCATTTCTGTGTTACCTGCGTGCGACGTGCGCATCCTCCTCCAGCAAGGTTTACTAGCCCTAACAACAAGCTTGTGGAACAACACTATTCGTATGCGCCCATATGACAACCATATTTCTAACAACGCTGCAACATGTGACGTGGCAGCTGTGGAAAGGCTAGCAAACACGTTCGTTAAGCATGGCTCGTTGGTCTAGGGGTATGATTCTCGCTTTGGGTGCGAGAGGTCCCGGGTTCAAATCCCGGACGAGCCCTGCTTTTACTGAGAAAGGTCTGACCATCAGTGAATGTAGGGCCCGTCCAGCAATGCAGGAGCAGAGAGAGACTTACAGGTGAACTACCTGAGTGATAGGCACCGCGCTGTCCTCTCCTGTAGGTAATTTCAAACCCTGTACGACTCACCTGCTGAATTAACCATCAACGCCAATCATGATCTGAATCAGCTTAGAGGAGGAAAATGACCAAACCTACAAAAAGGCCTCAGAAGAAGTTTCAGCTACAGCAGTGAATGTTTCCTAATGACTACAGATGTAGTTATTCATGGAACCCTGAACGATGTGCCAGCATTACCAGCATGTCCGCTCCGTCCCACCAGTATGACCAGCTTAATGAAACGATATGTCAGTAGTGAGAGTTGATGATTAGTAGAGAGTGAAAGAAGTTTAGAGCTGCTAGGTTGTTGTTTTAGTACATTAAGAAATGTTGTGATCTAACGGACTCTGTCTAACAGTCACTGATAGATGGTGCTACAACTAGACTCCATGTGGAGGAGGCCTCTAACTGCTGAGACGTGGCAATCCTGAAAAACTATGAACGGTTACTCTGTGTCTGGCTCGTTGGTCTAGGGGTATGATTCCCGCTTAGGGTTCGAGAGGTCCCTGGTTCAAATCCCGGACGAGCCCTGCCCTTTTGTGTGCAGACTGAAACCGTAGAGCAGTGAGAAACTGGGATCAACTAACAGTTCATCTCTTGAAGGAAGTTTATTAATGACCTGCTATACCCCATCAGAACTTCCACTCAGCTAAATCCTTATTATTATCATCTTAGCAATATGCTACCCAAAGGGACTGAGTAGGAATAAATTATAATAATCATTCTTCTTCTTCGTATTATTATTATTATTATTATTATTATTATTATTATTATTATTATTATTATTCTCATTATATATCTTCTTATTTTTAGCATAGGCCATAGCTAAAGCTTTTGAAAAAGTTCTGGAAAATACACGATTTGAGCTTGCCCGTCTGGCTCGTTGGTCTAGGGGTATGATTCTCGCTTCGGGTGCGAGAGGTCCCGGGTTCAAATCCCGGACGAGCCCGGCTTTTAAGGTTATCATAGATGGACTATCAATCAACACTGTTCACTGACTGGAACCATACAGTAAAACTGTGCTCTCGAGGTTCTTCTGCATATCCACTGCTCTTTAGTGTGTCCCTCTGGAAGCTGCGTGTGAACACCTTACTTAGTTTTAGTGGAGGATGCCGTAATGACCCGGCTTCAGTCATAGATAGCTAGCATCTAAGGAGAACATTAAGAAAACAACTTTAATATGAAGTCTGTTTAATTTTTCAAATATTTTAAGTTCAGTAAAAAACATCAATATTGTAATGACAAAGGGTCTGGAATGTGGCTTCCACTCCACCTGAATCCGTGTTTTAGAGATTGTGCACTTCCAGTAGTCACTGATAGATGGCGCTCAGGCTACAAAAACACTTTTCCCCCAACCTCTGGCTCGTTGGTCTAGGGGTATGATTCTCGCTTAGGGTGCGAGAGGTCCCGGGTTCAAATCCCGGACGAGCCCTGCTCGTTTTTTTTGCCGGACACGATGGCGACATTAACGGTCGTCTGGTACGTGCCAAAATCTCAATATATAACTATTACATGAAAACACACACACAAATAAAAAAAAAACAACAACAGAAAAATAGCAACCTAATTTAGTCTCTCCTCAACTTCAATACACTCAACGTAAAGATGAGGCCAAGAAACAGACGAGCGAGCAGGTCACGATCAGGGCTGCACTCCTGCTGCAGTGGGGACCTGTGTGTCCAGGGCGCTGGGGGAGGTGACGACCGGAGAAGCAGCCAGGTGGACGCAATGCCTCCTAGACGAGAACGACTTGTTAGAAATCAGAAAAGACTCGGCTTGGTATGTTTATCAGATTAGATTAATAGTTCAGTAAATGTAATATATATTTAAACATCAGTCAAGTACACTCTATATTGACTAAAATAATGGGACACTACTCATTTAATGTTTTCTTCTGAAATCAAGGGTATTAAAAAGAGTTGATTCTGATTTTGTTGGAGTAGCTGTCTCTACTGTCCAGAGAAGAAGGTTTTCTACTAGATTTGGAGCATTACCAAGCCCGGAGTGGTTCATCGGGAGATTCGGGAGGATTCCAGATGGGCTGGTTCATGTCATATATTCATACACTTTATAAGTAAAGTTTTGCATATGACACTTTAGTTTTTTGGATGTCAATGTCGGGGACCTTTATTTATTTATACAAAATGCATTTATTTAATGTTTAATGTTTATCTAAATGTTATTTTTGTTATTATACAAACGGTAGTCCCGACCTTACAATCTGGTTGGTTGAGAAGCGCTCTTACCGTGCTGATATTTGTGATAATAGCACAGCTTTTTCACACCAACTTAAAATAACAAACAAACAACTAACTGAATAAATAAATCATCTTTAAATTCTTCATGATTTTATCGCTAATTTCGTTTTTTGTTTATTCCAAACATATATTAGTTGGTAGTCTTATGGCTGGTCAGGAATGTTTTATTGTTGTTGTGTTGCTTAAATAAAAAATAGCAAAGCCAACAACACCATAACTTCGCAGTCGAATAATATTAGCCCTAATAATCATTTCTGTGTTACCTGCGTGCGACGTGCGCATCCTCCTCCAGCAAGGTTTACTAGCCCTAACAACAAGCTTGTGGAACAACACTATTCGTATGCGCCCATATGACAACCATATTTCTAACAACGCTGCAACATGTGACGTGGCAGCTGTGGAAAGGCTAGCAAACACGTTCGTTAGGCATGGCTCGTTGGTCTAGGGGTATGATTCTCGCTTTGGGTGCGAGAGGTCCCGGGTTCAAATCCCGGACGAGCCCTGCTTTTACTGAGAAAGGTCTGACCATCAGTGAATGTAGGGCCCGTCCAACAATGCAGGAGCAGAGAGAGACTTACAGGTGAACTACCTGAGTGATAGGCACCGCGCTGTCCTCTCCTGTAGGTAATTTCAAACCCTGTACGACTCACCTGCTGAATTAACCATCAACGCCAATCATGATCTGAATCAGCTTAGAGGAGGAAAATGACCAAACCTACAAAAAGGCCTCAGAAGAAGTTTCAGCTACAGCAGTGAATGTTTCCTAATGACTACAGATGTAGTTATTCATGGAACCCTGAACGATGTGCCAGCATTACCAGCATGAGCGCTCCGTCCCACCAGTATGACCAGCTTAATGAAACGATATGTCAGTAGTGAGAGTTGATGATTAGTAGAGAGTGAAAGAAGTTTAGAGCTGCTAGGTTGTTGTTTTAGAACATTAAGAAATGTTGTGATCTAACGGACTCTGTCTAACAGTCACTGATAGATGGTGCTACAACTAGACTCCATGTGGATGAGGCCTCTAACTGCTGAGACGTGGCAATCCTGAGAAACTATGAACGGTTACTCTGTGTCTGGCTCGTTGGTCTAGGGGTATGATTCTCGCTTAGGGTGCGAGAGGTCCCGGGTTCAAATCCCGGACGAGCCCTGCTCTTTTGTGTGCAGACTGAAACCGTAGAGCAGTGAGAAACTGGGATCAACTAACAGTTCATCTCTTAAAGGAAGTTTATTAATGACCTGCTATACCCCATCAGAACTTCCACTCAGCTAAATCCTTATTATTATCATCTTAGCAATATGCTACCCAAAGGGACTGAGTAGGAATAAATGATAATAATCATTCTTCTTCTTCGTATTATTATTATTATTATTATTATTAATAATATTATTATTAATATTATTATTAATATTATTCTCATTATATATCTTCTTATTTTTAACATAGACCATAGCTGAAGCTTTTGAAAAAGTTCTGGAAAATACACGATTTGAGCTTGCCCGTCTGGCTCGTTGGTCTAGGGGTATGATTCTCGCTTCGGGTGCGAGAGGTCCCGGGTTCAAATCCCGGACGAGCCCGGCTTTTAAGGTTATCATAGATGGACTATCAATCAACACTGTTCACTGACTGGAACCATACAGTAAAACTGTGCTCTCGAGGTTCTTCTGCATATCCACTGCTCTTTAGTGTGTCCCTCTGGAAGCTGCGTGTGAACACCTTACTTAGTTTTAGTGGAGGATGCCGTATTGACCCGGCTTCAGTCATAGATAGCTAGCATCTAAGGAGAACATTAAGAAAACAACTTTAATATGAAGTCTGTTTAATTTTTCAAATATTTTAAGTTCAGTAAAAAACATCAATATTGTAATGACAAAGGGTCTGGAATGTGGCTTCCACTCCACCTGAATCCGTGTTTTAGAGATTGTGCACTTCCAGTAGTCACTGATAGATGGCGCTCAGGCTACAAAAACACTTTTCCCCCAACCTCTGGCTCGTTGGTCTAGGGGTATGATTCTCGCTTAGGGTGCGAGAGGTCCCGGGTTCAAATCCCGGACGAGCCCTGCTCGTTTTTTTTGCCGGACACGATGGCGACATTAACGGTCGTCTGGTACGTGCCAAAATCTCAATATATAACTATTACATGAAAACACACACACAAATAAAAAAAAAACAACAACAGAAAAATAGCAACCTAATTTAGTCTCTCCTCAACTTCAATACACTCAACGTAAAAATGAGGCCAAGAAACAGACGAGCGAGCAGGTCACGATCAGGGCTGCACTCCTGCTGCAGTGCGGACCTGTGTGTCCAGGGCGCTGGGGGAGGTGACGACCGGAGAAGCAGCCAGGTGGACGCAATGCCTCCTAGACGAGAACGACTTGTTAGAAATCAGAAAAGACTCGGCTTGGTATGTTTATCAGATTAGATTAATAGTTCAGTAAATGTAATATATATTTAAACATCAGTCAAGTACACTCTATATTGACTAAAATAATGGGACACAACTCATTTAATGTTTTCTTCTGAAATCAAGGGTATTAAAAAGAGTTGATTCTGATTTTGTTGGAGTAGCTGTCTCTACTGTCCAGAAAAGAAGGTTTTCTACTAGATTTGGAGCATTACCAAGCCCGGAGTGGTTCATCGGGAGATTCGGGAGGATTCCAGATGGGCTGGTTCATGTCATATATTCATACACTTTATAAGTAAAGTTTTGCATATGACACTTTAGTTTTTTGGATGTCAATGTCAGGGACCTTTATTTATTTATACAAAATGCATTTATTTAATGTTTAATGTTTATCTAAATGTTATTTTTGTTATTATGCAAACGGTAGTCCCGACCTTACAATCTGGTTGGTTGAGAAGCGCTCTTACCGTACTGATATTTGTGATAATAGCACAGCTTTTTCACACCAACTTAAAATAACAAACAAACAACTAACTGAATAAATAAATCATCTTTAAATTCTTCATGATTTTATCGCTAATTTCGTTTTTTGTTTATTCCAAACATATATTAGTTGGTAGTCTTATGGCTGGTCAGGAATGTTTTATTGTTGTTGTGTTGCTTAAATAAAAAATAGCAAAGCCAACAACACCATAACTTCGCAGTCGAATAATATTAGCCCTAATAATCATTTCTGTGTTACCTGCGTGCGACGTGCGCATCCTCCTCCAGCAAGGTTTACTAGCCCTAACAACAAGCTTGTGGAACAACACTATTCGTATGCGCCCATATGACAACCATATTTCTAACAACGCTGCAACATGTGACGTGGCAGCTGTGGAAAGGCTAGCAAACACGTTCGTTAAGCATGGCTCGTTGGTCTAGGGGTATGATTCTCGCTTTGGGTGCGAGAGGTCCCGGGTTCAAATCCCGGACGAGCCCTGCTTTTACTGAGAAAGGTCTGACCATCAGTGAATGTAGGGCCCGTCCAGCAATGCAGGAGCAGAGAGAGACTTACAGGTGAACTACCTGAGTGATAGGCACCGCGCTGTCCTCTCCTGTAGGTAATTTCAAACCCTGTACGACTCACCTGCTGAATTAACCATCAACGCCAATCATGATCTGAATCAGCTTAGAGGAGGAAAATGACCAAACCTACAAAAAGGCCTCAGAAGAAGTTTCAGCTACAGCAGTGAATGTTTCCTAATGACTACAGATGTAGTTATTCATGGAACCCTGAACGATGTGCCAGCATTACCAGCATGTCCGCTCCGTCCCACCAGTATGACCAGCTTAATGAAACGATATGTCAGTAGTGAGAGTTGATGATTAGTAGAGAGTGAAAGAAGTTTAGAGCTGCTAGGTTGTTGTTTTAGTACATTAAGAAATGTTGTGATCTAACGGACTCTGTCTAACAGTCACTGATAGATGGTGCTACAACTAGACTCCATGTGGAGGAGGCCTCTAACTGCTGAGACGTGGCAATCCTGAAAAACTATGAACGATTACTCTGTGTCTGGCTCGTTGGTCTAGGGGTATGATTCTCGCTTAGGGTGCGAGAGGTCCCGGGTTCAAATCCCGGACGAGCCCTGCTCTTTTGTGTGCAGACTGAAACCGTAGAGCAGTGAGAAACTGAGATCAACTAACAGTTTATCTCTTGAAAGAAGTTTATTAATGACCTGCTATACCCCATCAGAACTTCCACTCAGCGAAATCCTTATTATTATCATCTTAGCAATATGCTACCCAAAGGGACTGAGTAGGAATAAATGATAATAATCATTCTTCTTCTTCGTATTATTATTATTATTATTATTATTATTATTAATATTATTCTCATTATATATCTTCTTATTTTTAACATAGACCATAGCTGAAGCTTTTGAAAAAGTTCTGAAAAAAACACGATTTGAGCTTGCCCGTCTGGCTCGTTGGTCTAGGGTTATGATTCTCGCTTCGGGTGCGAGAGGTCCCGGGTTCAAATCCCGGACGAGCCCGGCTTTTAAGGTTATCATAGATGGACTATCAATCAACACTGTTCACTGACTGGAACCATACAGTAAAACTGTGCTCTCGAGGTTCTTCTGCATATCCACTGCTCTTTAGTGTGTCCCTCTGGAAGCTGCGTGTGAACACCTTACTTAGTTTTAGTGGAGGATGCCGTATTGACCCGGCTTCAGTCATAGATAGCTAGCATCTAAGGAGAACATTAAGAAAACAACTTTAATATGAAGTCTGTTTAATTTTTCAAATATTTTAAGTTCAGTAAAAAACATCAATATTGTAATGACAAAGGGTCTGGAATGTGGCTTCCACTCCACCTGAATCCGTGTTTTAGAGATTGTGCACTTCCAGTAGTCACTGATAGATGGCGCTCAGGCTACAAAAACACTTTTCCCCCAACCTCTGGCTCGTTGGTCTAGGGGTATGATTCTCGCTTAGGGTGCGAGAGGTCCCGGGTTCAAATCCCGGACGAGCCCTGCTCGTTTTTTTTGCCGGACACGATGGCGACATTAACGGTCGTCTGGTACGTGCCAAAATCTCAATATATAACTATTACATGAAAACACACACACAAATAAAAAAAAAACAACAACAGAAAAATAGCAACCTAATTTAGTCTCTCCTCAACTTCAATACACTCAACGTAAAAATGAGGCCAAGAAACAGACGAGCGAGCAGGTCACGATCAGGGCTGCACTCCTGCTGCAGTGGGGACCTGTGTGTCCAGGGCGCTGGGGGAGGTGACGACCGGAGAAGCAGCCAGGTGGACGCAATGCCTCCTAGACGAGAACGACTTGTTAGAAATCAGAAAAGACTCGGCTTGGTATGTTTATCAGATTAGATTAATAGTTCAGTAAATGTAATATATATTTAAACATCAGTCAAGTACACTCTATATTGACTAAAATAATGGGACACAACTCATTTAATGTTTTCTTCTGAAATCAAGGGTATTAAAAAGAGTTGATTCTGATTTTGTTGGAGTAGCTGTCTCTACTGTCCAGAAAAGAAGGTTTTCTACTAGATTTGGAGCATTACCAAGCCCGGAGTGGTTCATCGGGAGATTCGGGAGGATTCCAGATGGGCTGGTTCATGTCATATATTCATACACTTTATAAGTAAAGTTTTGCATATGACACTTTAGTTTTTTGGATGTCAATGTCAGGGACCTTTATTTATTTATACAAAATGCATTTATTTAATGTTTAATGTTTATCTAAATGTTATTTTTGTTATTATGCAAACGGTAGTCCCGACCTTACAATCTGGTTGGTTGAGAAGCGCTCTTACCGTACTGATATTTGTGATAATAGCACAGCTTTTTCACACCAACTTAAAATAACAAACAAACAACTAACTGAATAAATAAATCATCTTTAAATTCTTCATGATTTTATCGCTAATTTCGTTTTTTGTTTATTCCAAACATATATTAGTTGGTAGTCTTATGGCTGGTCAGGAATGTTTTATTGTTGTTGTGTTGCTTAAATAAAAAATAGCAAAGCCAACAACACCATAACTTCGCAGTCGAATAATATTAGCCCTAATAATCATTTCTGTGTTACCTGCGTGCGACGTGCGCATCCTCCTCCAGCAAGGTTTACTAGCCCTAACAACAAGCTTGTGGAACAACACTATTCGTATGCGCCCATATGACAACCATATTTCTAACAACGCTGCAACATGTGACGTGGCAGCTGTGGAAAGGCTAGCAAACACGTTCGTTAAGCATGGCTCGTTGGTCTAGGGGTATGATTCTCGCTTTGGGTGCGAGAGGTCCCGGGTTCAAATCCCGGACGAGCCCTGCTTTTACTGAGAAAGGTCTGACCATCAGTGAATGTAGGGCCCGTCCAACAATGCAGGAGCAGAGAGAGACTTACAGGTGAACTACCTGAGTGATAGGCTCCGCGATGTCCTCTCCTGTAGGTAATTTCAAACCCTGTACGACTCACCTGCTGAATTAACCATCAACGCCAATCGTGATCTGAATCAGCTTAGAGGAGGAAAATGACCAAACCTACAAAAAGGCCTCAGAAGAAGTTTCAGCTACAGCAGTGAATGTTTCCTAATGACTACAGATGTAGTTATTCATGGAACCCTGAACGATGTGCCAGCATTACCAGCATGTCCGCTCCGTCCCACCAGTATGACCAGCTTAATGAAACGATATGTCAGTAGTGAGAGTTGATGATTAGTAGAGAGTGAAAGAAGTTTAGAGCTGCTAGGTTGTTGTTTTAGTACATTAAGAAATGTTGTGATCTAACGGACTCTGTCTAACAGTCACTGATAGATGGTGCTACAACTAGACTCCATGTGGAGGAGGCCTCTAACTGCTGAGACGTGGCAATCCTGAGAAACTATGAACGGTTACTCTGTGTCTGGCTCGTTGGTCTAGGGGTATGATTCTCGCTTAGGGTGCGAGAGGTCCCGGGTTCAAATCCCGGACGAGCCCTGCTCTTTTGTGTGCAGACTGAAACCGTAGAGCAGTGAGAAACTGAGATCAACTAACAGTTTATCTCTTGAAAGAAGTTTATTAATGACCTGCTATACCCCATCAGAACTTCCACTCAGCGAAATCCTTATTATTATCATCTTAGCAATATGCTACCCAAAGGGACTGAGTAGGAATAAATGATAATAATCATTCTTCTTCTTCGTATTATTATTATTATTATTATTATTATTATTATTATTAATATTATTCTCATTATATATCTTCTTATTTTTAACATAGACCATAGCTGAAGCTTTTGAAAAAGTTCTGAAAAATACACGATTTGAGCTTGCCCGTCTGGCTCGTTGGTCTAGGGTTATGATTCTCGCTTCGGGTGCGAGAGGTCCCGGGTTGAAATCCCGGACGAGCCCGGCTTTTAAGGTTATCATAGATGGACTATCAATCAACACTGTTCACTGACTGGAACCATACAATAAAACTGTGCTCTCGAGGTTCTTCTGCATATCCACTGCTCTTTAGTGTGTCCCTCTGGAAGCTGCGTGTGAACACCTTACTTAGTTTTAGTGGAGGATGCCGTATTGACCCGGCTTCAGTCATAGATAGCTAGCATCTAAGGAGAACATTAAGAAAACAACTTTAATATGAAGTCTGTTTAATTTTTCAAATATTTTAAGTTCAGTAAAAAACATCAATATTGTAATGACAAAGGGTCTGGAATGTGGCTTCCACTCCACCTGAATCCGTGTTTTAGAGATTGTGCACTTCCAGTAGTCACTGATAGATGGCGCTCAGGCTACAAAAACACTTTTCCCCCAACCTCTGGCTCGTTGGTCTAGGGGTATGATTCTCGCTTAGGGTGCGAGAGGTCCCGGGTTCAAATCCCGGACGAGCCCTGCTTTTACTGAGAAAGGTCTGACCATCAGTGAATGTAGGGCCCGTCCAACAATGCAGGAGCAGAGAGAGACTTACAGGTGAACTACCTGAGTGATAGGCTCCGCGATGTCCTCTCCTGTAGGTAATTTCAAACCCTGTACGACTCACCTGATGAATTAACCATCAACGCCAATCATGATCTGAATCAGCTTAGAGGAGGAAAATGACCAAATCTACAAAAAGGCCTCAGAAGAAGTTTCAGCTACAGCAGTGAATGTTTCCTAATGACTACAGATGTAGTTATTCATGGAACCCTGAACGATGTGCCAGCATTACCAGCATGTCCGCTCCGTCCCACCAATATGACCAGCTTAATGAAACGATATGTCAGTAGTGAGAGTTGATGATTAGTAGAGAGTGAAAGAAGTTTAGAGCTGCTAGGTTGTTGTTTTAGTACATTAAGAAATGTTGTGATCTAACGGACTCTGTCTAACAGTCACTGATAGATGGTGCTACAACTAGACTCCATGTGGAGGAGGCCTCTAACTGCTGAGACGTGGCAATCCTGAGAAACTATGAACGGTTAGTCTGTGTCTGGCTCGTTGGTCTAGGGGTATGATTCTCGCTTAGGGTGCGAGAGGTCCCGGGTTCAAATCCCAGACGAGCCCTGCTCTTTTGTGTGCAGACTGAAACCGTAGAGCAGTGAGAAACTGAGATCAACTAACAGTTTATCTCTTGAAAGAAGTTTATTAATGACCTGCTATACCCCATCAGAACTTCCACTCAGCGAAATCCTTATTATTATCATCTTAGCAATATGCTACCCAAAGGGACTGAGTAGGAATAAATGATAATAATCATTCTTCTTCTTCGTATTATTATTATTATTATTATTATTATTATTATTAATATTATTCTCATTATATATCTTCTTATTTTTAACATAGACCATAGCTGAAGCTTTTGAAAAAGTTCTGAAAAATACACGATTTGAGCTTGCCCGTCTGGCTCGTTGGTCTAGGGTTATGATTCTCGCTTCGGGTGCGAGAGGTCCCGGGTTGAAATCCCGGACGAGCCCGGCTTTTAAGGTTATCATAGATGGACTATCAATCAACACTGTTCACTGACTGGAACCATACAATAAAACTGTGCTCTCGAGGTTCTTCTGCATATCCACTGCTCTTTAGTGTGTCCCTCTGGAAGCTGCGTGTGAACACCTTACTTAGTTTTAGTGGAGGATGCCGTATTGACCCGGCTTCAGTCATAGATAGCTAGCATCTAAGGAGAACATTAAGAAAACAACTTTAATATGAAGTCTGTTTAATTTTTCAAATATTTTAAGTTCAGTAAAAAACATCAATATTGTAATGACAAAGGGTCTGGAATGTGGCTTCCACTCCACCTGAATCCGTGTTTTAGAGATTGTGCACTTCCAGTAGTCACTGATAGATGGCGCTCAGGCTACAAAAACACTTTTCCCCCAACCTCTGGCTCGTTGGTCTAGGGGTATGATTCTCGCTTAGGGTGCGAGAGGTCCCGGGTTCAAATCCCGGACGAGCCCTGCTCGTTTTTTTTGCCGGACACGATGGCGACATTAACGGTCGTCTGGTACGTGCCAAAATCTCAATATATAACTATTACATGAAAACACACACACAAAAAGTCCCGGGTTCAAATCCCGGACGAGCCCTGCTTTTACTGAGAAAGGTCTGACCATCAGTGAATGTAGGGCCCGTCCAACAATGCAGGAGCAGAGAGAGACTTACAGGTGAACTACCTGAGTGATAGGCTCCGCGATGTCCTCTCCTGTAGGTAATTTCAAACCCTGTACGACTCACCTGATGAATTAACCATCAACGCCAATCATGATCTGAATCAGCTTAGAGGAGGAAAATGACCAAATCTACAAAAAGGCCTCAGAAGAAGTTTCAGCTACAGCAGTGAATGTTTCCTAATGACTACAGATGTAGTTATTCATGGAACCCTGAACGATGTGCCAGCATTACCAGCATGTCCGCTCCGTCCCACCAATATGACCAGCTTAATGAAACGATATGTCAGTAGTGAGAGTTGATGATTAGTAGAGAGTGAAAGAAGTTTAGAGCTGCTAGGTTGTTGTTTTAGTACATTAAGAAATGTTGTGATCTAACGGACTCTGTCTAACAGTCACTGATAGATGGTGCTACAACTAGACTCCATGTGGAGGAGGCCTCTAACTGCTGAGACGTGGCAATCCTGAAAAACTATGAACGATTACTCTGTGTCTGGCTCGTTGGTCTAGGGGTATGATTCTCGCTTAGGGTGCGAGAGGTCCCGGGTTCAAATCCCGGACGAGCCCTGCTCTTTTGTGTGCAGACTGAAACCGTAGAGCAGTGAGAAACTGAGATCAACTAACAGTTTATCTCTTGAAAGAAGTTTATTAATGACCTGCTATACCCCATCAGAACTTCCACTCAGCGAAATCCTTATTATTATCATCTTAGCAATATGCTACCCAAAGGGACTGAGTAGGAATAAATGATAATAATCATTCTTCTTCTTCGTATTATTATTATTATTATTATTATTATTATTATTAATATTATTCTCATTATATATCTTCTTATTTTTAACATAGACCATAGCTGAAGCTTTTGAAAAAGTTCTGAAAAAAACACGATTTGAGCTTGCCCGTCTGGCTCGTTGGTCTAGGGTTATGATTCTCGCTTCGGGTGCGAGAGGTCCCGGGTTCAAATCCCGGACGAGCCCGGCTTTTAAGGTTATCATAGATGGACTATCAATCAACACTGTTCACTGACTGGAACCATACAGTAAAACTGTGCTCTCGAGGTTCTTCTGCATATCCACTGCTCTTTAGTGTGTCCCTCTGGAAGCTGCGTGTGAACACCTTACTTAGTTTTAGTGGAGGATGCCGTATTGACCCGGCTTCAGTCATAGATAGCTAGCATCTAAGGAGAACATTAAGAAAACAACTTTAATATGAAGTCTGTTTAATTTTTCAAATATTTTAAGTTCAGTAAAAAACATCAATATTGTAATGACAAAGGGTCTGGAATGTGGCTTCCACTCCACCTGAATCCGTGTTTTAGAGATTGTGCACTTCCAGTAGTCACTGATAGATGGCGCTCAGGCTACAAAAACACTTTTCCCCCAACCTCTGGCTCGTTGGTCTAGGGGTATGATTCTCGCTTAGGGTGCGAGAGGTCCCGGGTTCAAATCCCGGACGAGCCCTGCTCGTTTTTTTTGCCGGACACGATGGCGACATTAACGGTCGTCTGGTACGTGCCAAAATCTCAATATATAACTATTACATGAAAACACACACACAAATAAAAAAAAAACAACAACAGAAAAATAGCAACCTAATTTAGTCTCTCCTCAACTTCAATACACTCAACGTAAAAATGAGGCCAAGAAACAGACGAGCGAGCAGGTCACGATCAGGGCTGCACTCCTGCTGCAGTGGGGACCTGTGTGTCCAGGGCGCTGGGGGAGGTGACGACCGGAGAAGCAGCCAGGTGGACGCAATGCCTCCTAGACGAGAACGACTTGTTAGAAATCAGAAAAGACTCGGCTTGGTATGTTTATCAGATTAGATTAATAGTTCAGTAAATGTAATATATATTTAAACATCAGTCAAGTACACTCTATATTGACTAAAATAATGGGACACAACTCATTTAATGTTTTCTTCTGAAATCAAGGGTATTAAAAAGAGTTGATTCTGATTTTGTTGGAGTAGCTGTCTCTACTGTCCAGAAAAGAAGGTTTTCTACTAGATTTGGAGCATTACCAAGCCCGGAGTGGTTCATCGGGAGATTCGGGAGGATTCCAGATGGGCTGGTTCATGTCATATATTCATACACTTTATAAGTAAAGTTTTGCATATGACACTTTAGTTTTTTGGATGTCAATGTCAGGGACCTTTATTTATTTATACAAAATGCATTTATTTAATGTTTAATGTTTATCTAAATGTTATTTTTGTTATTATGCAAACGGTAGTCCCGACCTTACAATCTGGTTGGTTGAGAAGCGCTCTTACCGTACTGATATTTGTGATAATAGCACAGCTTTTTCACACCAACTTAAAATAACAAACAAACAACTAACTGAATAAATAAATCATCTTTAAATTCTTCATGATTTTATCGCTAATTTCGTTTTTTGTTTATTCCAAACATATATTAGTTGGTAGTCTTATGGCTGGTCAGGAATGTTTTATTGTTGTTGTGTTGCTTAAATAAAAAATAGCAAAGCCAACAACACCATAACTTCGCAGTCGAATAATATTAGCCCTAATAATCATTTCTGTGTTACCTGCGTGCGACGTGCGCATCCTCCTCCAGCAAGGTTTACTAGCCCTAACAACAAGCTTGTGGAACAACACTATTCGTATGCGCCCATATGACAACCATATTTCTAACAACGCTGCAACATGTGACGTGGCAGCTGTGGAAAGGCTAGCAAACACGTTCGTTAAGCATGGCTCGTTGGTCTAGGGGTATGATTCTCGCTTTGGGTGCGAGAGGTCCCGGGTTCAAATCCCGGACGAGCCCTGCTTTTACTGAGAAAGGTCTGACCATCAGTGAATGTAGGGCCCGTCCAACAATGCAGGAGCAGAGAGAGACTTACAGGTGAACTACCTGAGTGATAGGCTCCGCGATGTCCTCTCCTGTAGGTAATTTCAAACCCTGTACGACTCACCTGATGAATTAACCATCAACGCCAATCATGATCTGAATCAGCTTAGAGGAGGAAAATGACCAAACCTACAAAAAGGCCTCAGAAGAAGTTTCAGCTACAGCAGTGAATGTTTCCTAATGACTACAGATGTAGTTATTCATGGAACCCTGAACGATGTGCCAGCATTACCAGCATGTCCGCTCCGTCCCACCAGTATGACCAGCTTAATGAAACGATATGTCAGTAGTGAGAGTTGATGATTAGTAGAGAGTGAAAGAAGTTTAGAGCTGCTAGGTTGTTGTTTTAGTACATTAAGAAATGTTGTGATCTAACGGACTCTGTCTAACAGTCACTGATAGATGGTGCTACAACTAGACTCCATGTGGAGGAGGCCTCTAACTGCTGAGACGTGGCAATCCTGAAAAACTATGAACGATTACTCTGTGTCTGGCTCGTTGGTCTAGGGGTATGATTCTCGCTTAGGGTGCGAGAGGTCCCGGGTTCAAATCCCGGACGAGCCCTGCTCTTTTGTGTGCAGACTGAAACCGTAGAGCAGTGAGAAACTGAGATCAACTAACAGTTTATCTCTTGAAAGAAGTTTATTAATGACCTGCTATACCCCATCAGAACTTCCACTCAGCGAAATCCTTATTATTATCATCTTAGCAATATGCTACCCAAAGGGACTGAGTAGGAATAAATGATAATAATCATTCTTCTTCTTCGTATTATTATTATTATTATTATTATTATTATTATTAATATTATTCTCATTATATATCTTCTTATTTTTAACATAGACCATAGCTGAAGCTTTTGAAAAAGTTCTGAAAAAAACACGATTTGAGCTTGCCCGTCTGGCTCGTTGGTCTAGGGTTATGATTCTCGCTTCGGGTGCGAGAGGTCCCGGGTTCAAATCCCGGACGAGCCCGGCTTTTAAGGTTATCATAGATGGACTATCAATCAACACTGTTCACTGACTGGAACCATACAGTAAAACTGTGCTCTCGAGGTTCTTCTGCATATCCACTGCTCTTTAGTGTGTCCCTCTGGAAGCTGCGTGTGAACACCTTACTTAGTTTTAGTGGAGGATGCCGTATTGACCCGGCTTCAGTCATAGATAGCTAGCATCTAAGGAGAACATTAAGAAAACAACTTTAATATGAAGTCTGTTTAATTTTTCAAATATTTTAAGTTCAGTAAAAAACATCAATATTGTAATGACAAAGGGTCTGGAATGTGGCTTCCACTCCACCTGAATCCGTGTTTTAGAGATTGTGCACTTCCAGTAGTCACTGATAGATGGCGCTCAGGCTACAAAAACACTTTTCCCCCAACCTCTGGCTCGTTGGTCTAGGGGTATGATTCTCGCTTAGGGTGCGAGAGGTCCCGGGTTCAAATCCCGGACGAGCCCTGCTCGTTTTTTTTGCCGGACACGATGGCGACATTAACGGTCGTCTGGTACGTGCCAAAATCTCAATATATAACTATTACATGAAAACACACACACAAATAAAAAAAAAACAACAACAGAAAAATAGCAACCTAATTTAGTCTCTCCTCAACTTCAATACACTCAACGTAAAAATGAGGCCAAGAAACAGACGAGCGAGCAGGTCACGATCAGGGCTGCACTCCTGCTGCAGTGGGGACCTGTGTGTCCAGGGCGCTGGGGGAGGTGACGACCGGAGAAGCAGCCAGGTGGACGCAATGCCTCCTAGACGAGAACGACTTGTTAGAAATCAGAAAAGACTCGGCTTGGTATGTTTATCAGATTAGATTAATAGTTCAGTAAATGTAATATATATTTAAACATCAGTCAAGTACACTCTATATTGACTAAAATAATGGGACACAACTCATTTAATGTTTTCTTCTGAAATCAAGGGTATTAAAAAGAGTTGATTCTGATTTTGTTGGAGTAGCTGTCTCTACTGTCCAGAAAAGAAGGTTTTCTACTAGATTTGGAGCATTACCAAGCCCGGAGTGGTTCATCGGGAGATTCGGGAGGATTCCAGATGGGCTGGTTCATGTCATATATTCATACACTTTATAAGTAAAGTTTTGCATATGACACTTTAGTTTTTTGGATGTCAATGTCAGGGACCTTTATTTATTTATACAAAATGCATTTATTTAATGTTTAATGTTTATCTAAATGTTATTTTTGTTATTATGCAAACGGTAGTCCCGACCTTACAATCTGGTTGGTTGAGAAGCGCTCTTACCGTACTGATATTTGTGATAATAGCACAGCTTTTTCACACCAACTTAAAATAACAAACAAACAACTAACTGAATAAATAAATCATCTTTAAATTCTTCATGATTTTATCGCTAATTTCGTTTTTTGTTTATTCCAAACATATATTAGTTGGTAGTCTTATGGCTGGTCAGGAATGTTTTATTGTTGTTGTGTTGCTTAAATAAAAAATAGCAAAGCCAACAACACCATAACTTCGCAGTCGAATAATATTAGCCCTAATAATCATTTCTGTGTTACCTGCGTGCGACGTGCGCATCCTCCTCCAGCAAGGTTTACTAGCCCTAACAACAAGCTTGTGGAACAACACTATTCGTATGCGCCCATATGACAACCATATTTCTAACAACGCTGCAACATGTGACGTGGCAGCTGTGGAAAGGCTAGCAAACACGTTCGTTAAGCATGGCTCGTTGGTCTAGGGGTATGATTCTCGCTTTGGGTGCGAGAGGTCCCGGGTTCAAATCCCGGACGAGCCCTGCTTTTACTGAGAAAGGTCTGACCATCAGTGAATGTAGGGCCCGTCCAACAATGCAGGAGCAGAGAGAGACTTACAGGTGAACTACCTGAGTGATAGGCTCCGCGATGTCCTCTCCTGTAGGTAATTTCAAACCCTGTACGACTCACCTGATGAATTAACCATCAACGCCAATCGTGATCTGAATCAGCTTAGAGGAGGAAAATGACCAAACCTACAAAAAGGCCTCAGAAGAAGTTTCAGCTACAGCAGTGAATGTTTCCTAATGACTACAGATGTAGTTATTCATGGAACCCTGAACGATGTGCCAGCATTACCAGCATGTCCGCTCCGTCCCACCAGTATGACCAGCTTAATGAAACGATATGTCAGTAGTGAGAGTTGATGATTAGTAGAGAGTGAAAGAAGTTTAGAGCTGCTAGGTTGTTGTTTTAGTACATTAAGAAATGTTGTGATCTAACGGACTCTGTCTAACAGTCACTGATAGATGGTGCTACAACTAGACTCCATGTGGAGGAGGCCTCTAACTGCTGAGACGTGGCAATCCTGAGAAACTATGAACGGTTACTCTGTGTCTGGCTCGTTGGTCTAGGGGTATGATTCTCGCTTAGGGTGCGAGAGGTCCCGGGTTCAAATCCCGGACGAGCCCTGCTCTTTTGTGTGCAGACTGAAACCGTAGAGCAGTGAGAAACTGAGATCAACTAACAGTTTATCTCTTGAAAGAAGTTTATTAATGACCTGCTATACCCCATCAGAACTTCCACTCAGCGAAATCCTTATTATTATCATCTTAGCAATATGCTACCCAAAGGGACTGAGTAGGAATAAATGATAATAATCATTCTTCTTCTTCGTATTATTATTATTATTATTATTATTATTATTATTAATATTATTCTCATTATATATCTTCTTATTTTTAACATAGACCATAGCTGAAGCTTTTGAAAAAGTTCTGAAAAATACACGATTTGAGCTTGCCCGTCTGGCTCGTTGGTCTAGGGTTATGATTCTCGCTTCGGGTGCGAGAGGTCCCGGGTTGAAATCCCGGACGAACCCGGCTTTTAAGGTTATCATAGATGGACTATCAATCAACACTGTTCACTGACTGGAACCATACAATAAAACTGTGCTCTCGAGGTTCTTCTGCATATCCACTGCTCTTTAGTGTGTCCCTCTGGAAGCTGCGTGTGAACACCTTACTTAGTTTTAGTGGAGGATGCCGTATTGACCCGGCTTCAGTCATAGATAGCTAGCATCTAAGGAGAACATTAAGAAAACAACTTTAATATGAAGTCTGTTTAATTTTTCAAATATTTTAAGTTCAGTAAAAAACATCAATATTGTAATGACAAAGGGTCTGGAATGTGGCTTCCACTCCACCTGAATCCGTGTTTTAGAGATTGTGCACTTCCAGTAGTCACTGATAGATGGCGCTCAGGCTACAAAAACACTTTTCCCCCAACCTCTGGCTCGTTGGTCTAGGGGTATGATTCTCGCTTAGGGTGCGAGAGGTCCCGGGTTCAAATCCCGGACGAGCCCTGCTCGTTTTTTTTGCCGGACACGATGGCGACATTAACGGTCGTCTGGTACGTGCCAAAATCTCAATATATAACTATTACATGAAAACACACACACAAAAAGTCCCGGGTTCAAATCCCGGACGAGCCCTGCTTTTACTGAGAAAGGTCTGACCATCAGTGAATGTAGGGCCCGTCCAACAATGCAGGAGCAGAGAGAGACTTACAGGTGAACTACCTGAGTGATAGGCTCCGCGATGTCCTCTCCTGTAGGTAATTTCAAACCCTGTACGACTCACCTGATGAATTAACCATCAACGCCAATCATGATCTGAATCAGCTTAGAGGAGGAAAATGACCAAATCTACAAAAAGGCCTCAGAAGAAGTTTCAGCTACAGCAGTGAATGTTTCCTAATGACTACAGATGTAGTTATTCATGGAACCCTGAACGATGTGCCAGCATTACCAGCATGTCCGCTCCGTCCCACCAATATGACCAGCTTAATGAAACGATATGTCAGTAGTGAGAGTTGATGATTAGTAGAGAGTGAAAGAAGTTTAGAGCTGCTAGGTTGTTGTTTTAGTACATTAAGAAATGTTGTGATCTAACGGACTCTGTCTAACAGTCACTGATAGATGGTGCTACAACTAGACTCCATGTGGAGGAGGCCTCTAACTGCTGAGACGTGGCAATCCTGAGAAACTATGAACGGTTAGTCTGTGTCTGGCTCGTTGGTCTAGGGGTATGATTCTCGCTTAGGGTGCGAGAGGTCCCGGGTTCAAATCCCAGACGAGCCCTGCTCTTTTGTGTGCAGACTGAAACCGTAGAGCAGTGAGAAACTGAGATCAACTAACAGTTTATCTCTTGAAAGAAGTTTATTAATGACCTGCTATACCCCATCAGAACTTCCACTCAGCGAAATCCTTATTATTATCATCTTAGCAATATGCTACCCAAAGGGACTGAGTAGGAATAAATGATAATAATCATTCTTCTTCTTCGTATTATTATTATTATTATTATTATTATTATTATTATTATTATTAATATTATTCTCATTAAATATCTTCTTATTTTTAACATAGACCATAGCTGAAGCTTTTGAAAAAGTTCTGAAAAATACACGATTTGAGCTTGCCCGTCTGGCTCGTTGGTCTAGGGTTATGATTCTCGCTTCGGGTGCGAGAGGTCCCGGGTTCAAATCCCGGACGAGCCCGGCTTTTAAGGTTATCATAGATGGACTATCAATCAACACTGTTCACTGACTGGAACCATACAGTAAAACTGTGCTCTCGAGGTTCTTCTGCATATCCACTGCTCTTTAGTGTGTCCCTCTGGAAGCTGCGTGTGAACACCTTACTTAGTTTTAGTGGAGGATGCCGTATTGACCCGGCTTCAGTCATAGATAGCTAGCATCTAAGGAGAACATTAAGAAAACAACTTTAATATGAAGTCTGTTTAATTTTTCAAATATTTTAAGTTCAGTAAAAAACATCAATATTGTAATGACAAAGGGTCTGGAATGTGGCTTCCACTCCACCTGAATCCGTGTTTTAGAGATTGTGCACTTCCAGTAGTCACTGATAGATGGCGCTCAGGCTACAAAAACACTTTTCCCCCAACCTCTGGCTCGTTGGTCTAGGGGTATGATTCTCGCTTAGGGTGCGAGAGGTCCCGGGTTCAAATCCCGGACGAGCCCTGCTCGTTTTTTTTGCCGGACACGATGGCGACATTAACGGTCGTCTGGTACGTGCCAAAATCTCAATATATAACTATTACATGAAAACACACACACAAATAAAAAAAAAACAACAACAGAAAAATAGCAACCTAATTTAGTCTCTCCTCAACTTCAATACACTCAACGTAAAAATGAGGCCAAGAAACAGACGAGCGAGCAGGTCACGATCAGGGCTGCACTCCTGCTGCAGTGGGGACCTGTGTGTCCAGGGCGCTGGGGGAGGTGACGACCGGAGAAGCAGCCAGGTGGACGCAATGCCTCCTAGACGAGAACGACTTGTTAGAAATCAGAAAAGACTCGGCTTGGTATGTTTATCAGATTAGATTAATAGTTCAGTAAATGTAATATATATTTAAACATCAGTCAAGTACACTCTATATTGACTAAAATAATGGGACACAACTCATTTAATGTTTTCTTCTGAAATCAAGGGTATTAAAAAGAGTTGATTCTGATTTTGTTGGAGTAGCTGTCTCTACTGTCCAGAGAAGAAGGTTTTCTACTAGATTTGGAGCATTACCAAGCCCGGAGTGGTTCATCGGGAGATTCGGGAGGATTCCAGATGGGCTGGTTCATGTCATATATTCATACACTTTATAAGTAAAGTTTTGCATATGACACTTTAGTTTTTTGGATGTCAATGTCAGGGACCTTTATTTATTTATACAAAATGCATTTATTTAATGTTTAATGTTTATCTAAATGTTATTTTTGTTATTATGCAAACGGTAGTCCCGACCTTACAATCTGGTTGGTTGAGAAGCGCTCTTACCGTACTGATATTTGTGATAATAGCACAGCTTTTTCACACCAACTTAAAATAACAAACAAACAACTAACTGAATAAATAAATCATCTTTAAATTCTTCATGATTTTATCGCTAATTTCGTTTTTTGTTTATTCCAAACATATATTAGTTGGTAGTCTTATGGCTGGTCAGGAATGTTTTATTGTTGTTGTGTTGCTTAAATAAAAAATAGCAAAGCCAACAACACCATAACTTCGCAGTCGAATAATATTAGCCCTAATAATCATTTCTGTGTTACCTGCGTGCGACGTGCGCATCCTCCTCCAGCAAGGTTTACTAGCCCTAACAACAAGCTTGTGGAACAACACTATTCGTATGCGCCCATATGACAACCATATTTCTAACAACGCTGCAACATGTGACGTGGCAGCTGTGGAAAGGCTAGCAAACACGTTCGTTAAGCATGGCTCGTTGGTCTAGGGGTATGATTCTCGCTTTGGGTGCGAGAGGTCCCGGGTTCAAATCCCGGACGAGCCCTGCTTTTACTGAGAAAGGTCTGACCATCAGTGAATGTAGGGCCCGTCCAACAATGCAGGAGCAGAGAGAGACTTACAGGTGAACTACCTGAGTGATAGGCTCCGCGATGTCCTCTCCTGTAGGTAATTTCAAACCCTGTACGACTCACCTGATGAATTAACCATCAACGCCAATCATGATCTGAATCAGCTTAGAGGAGGAAAATGACCAAACCTACAAAAAGGCCTCAGAAGAAGTTTCAGCTACAGCAGTGAATGTTTCCTAATGACTACAGATGTAGTTATTCATGGAACCCTGAACGATGTGCCAGCATTACCAGCATGTCCGCTCCGTCCCACCAGTATGACCAGCTTAATGAAACGATATGTCAGTAGTGAGAGTTGATGATTAGTAGAGAGTGAAAGAAGTTTAGAGCTGCTAGGTTGTTGTTTTAGTACATTAAGAAATGTTGTGATCTAACGGACTCTGTCTAACAGTCACTGATAGATGGTGCTACAACTAGACTCCATGTGGAGGAGGCCTCTAACTGCTGAGACGTGGCAATCCTGAGAAACTATGAACGGTTAGTCTGTGTCTGGCTCGTTGGTCTAGGGGTATGATTCTCGCTTAGGGTGCGAGAGGTCCCGGGTTCAAATCCCGGACGAGCCCTGCTCTTTTGTGTGCAGACTGAAACCGTAGAGCAGTGAGAAACTGAGATCAACTAACAGTTTATCTCTTGAAAGAAGTTTATTAATGACCTGCTATACCCCATCAGAACTTCCACTCAGCGAAATCCTTATTATTATCATCTTAGCAATATGCTACCCAAAGGGACTGAGTAGGAATAAATGATAATAATCATTCTTCTTCTTCGTATTATTATTATTATTATTATTATTATTATTATTATTATTATTATTAATATTATTCTCATTATATATCTTCTTATTTTTAACATAGACCATAGCTGAAGCTTTTGAAAAAGTTCTGAAAAATACACGATTTGAGCTTGCCCGTCTGGCTCGTTGGTCTAGGGGTATGATTCTCGCTTCGGGTGCGAGAGGTCCCGGGTTCAAATCCCGGACGAGCCCGGCTTTTAAGGTTATCATAGATGGACTATCAATCAACACTGTTCACTGACTGGAACCATACAGTAAAACTGTGCTCTCGAGGTTCTTCTGCATATCCACTGCTCTTTAGTGTGTCCCTCTGGAAGCTGCGTGTGAACACCTTACTTAGTTTTAGTGGAGGATGCCGTATTGACCCGGCTTCAGTCATAGATAGCTAGCATCTAAGGAGAACATTAAGAAAACAACTTTAATATGAAGTCTGTTTAATTTTTCAAATATTTTAAGTTCAGTAAAAAACATCAATATTGTAATGACAAAGGGTCTGGAATGTGGCTTCCACTCCACCTGAATCCGTGTTTTAGAGATTGTGCACTTCCAGTAGTCACTGATAGATGGCGCTCAGGCTACAAAAACACTTTTCCCCCAACCTCTGGCTCGTTGGTCTAGGGGTATGATTCTCGCTTAGGGTGCGAGAGGTCCCGGGTTCAAATCCCGGACGAGCCCTGCTCGTTTTTTTTGCCGGACACGATGGCGACATTAACGGTCGTCTGGTACGTGCCAAAATCTCAATATATAACTATTACATGAAAACACACACACAAATAAAAAAAAACAACAACAGAAAAATAGCAACCTAATTTAGTCTCTCCTCAACTTCAATACACTCAACGTAAAAATGAGGCCAAGAAACAGACGAGCGAGCAGGTCACGATCAGGGCTGCACTCCTGCTGCAGTGGGGACCTGTGTGTCCAGGGCGCTGGGGGAGGTGACGACCGGAGAAGCAGCCAGGTGGACGCAATGCCTCCTAGACGAGAACGACTTGTTAGAAATCAGAAAAGACTCGGCTTGGTATGTTTATCAGATTAGATTAATAGTTCAGTAAATGTAATATATATTTAAACATCAGTCAAGTACACTCTATATTGACTAAAATAATGGGACACAACTCATTTAATGTTTTCTTCTGAAATCAAGGGTATTAAAAAGAGTTGATTCTGATTTTGTTGGAGTAGCTGTCTCTACTGTCCAGAAAAGAAGGTTTTCTACTAGATTTGGAGCATTACCAAGCCCGGAGTGGTTCATCGGGAGATTCGGGAGGATTCCAGATGGGCTGGTTCATGTCATATATTCATACACTTTATAAGTAAAGTTTTGCATATGACACTTTAGTTTTTTGGATGTCAATGTCAGGGACCTTTATTTATTTATACAAAATGCATTTATTTAATGTTTAATGTTTATCTAAATGTTATTTTTGTTATTATGCAAACGGTAGTCCCGACCTTACAATCTGGTTGGTTGAGAAGCGCTCTTACCGTACTGATATTTGTGATAATAGCACAGCTTTTTCACACCAACTTAAAATAACAAACAAACAACTAACTGAATAAATAAATCATCTTTAAATTCTTCATGATTTTATCGCTAATTTCGTTTTTTGTTTATTCCAAACATATATTAGTTGGTAGTCTTATGGCTGGTCAGGAATGTTTTATTGTTGTTGTGTTGCTTAAATAAAAAATAGCAAAGCCAACAACACCATAACTTCGCAGTCGAATAATATTAGCCCTAATAATCATTTCTGTGTTACCTGCGTGCGACGTGCGCATCCTCCTCCAGCAAGGTTTACTAGCCCTAACAACAAGCTTGTGGAACAACACTATTCGTATGCGCCCATATGACAACCATATTTCTAACAACGCTGCAACATGTGACGTGGCAGCTGTGGAAAGGCTAGCAAACACGTTCGTTAAGCATGGCTCGTTGGTCTAGGGGTATGATTCTCGCTTTGGGTGCGAGAGGTCCCGGGTTCAAATCCCGGACGAGCCCTGCTTTTACTGAGAAAGGTCTGACCATCAGTGAATGTAGGGCCCGTCCAACAATGCAGGAGCAGAGAGAGACTTACAGGTGAACTACCTGAGTGATAGGCTCCGCGCTGTCCTCTCCTGTAGGTAATTTCAAACCCTGTACGACTCACCTGCTGAATTAACCATCAACGCCAATCATGATCTGAATCAGCTTAGAGGAGGAAAATGACCAAACCTACAAAAAGGCCTCAGAAGAAGTTTCAGCTACAGCAGTGAATGTTTCCTAATGACTACAGATGTAGTTATTCATGGAACCCTGAACGATGTGCCAGCATTACCAGCATGTCCGCTCCGTCCCACCAGTATGACCAGCTTAATGAAACGATATGTCAGTAGTGAGAGTTGATGATTAGTAGAGAGTGAAAGAAGTTTAGAGCTGCTAGGTTGTTGTTTTAGTACATTAAGAAATGTTGTGATCTAACGGACTCTGTCTAACAGTCACTGATAGATGGTGCTACAACTAGACTCCATGTGGAGGAGGCCTCTAACTGCTGAGACGTGGCAATCCTGAGAAACTATGAACGGTTAGTCTGTGTCTGGCTCGTTGGTCTAGGGGTATGATTCTCGCTTAGGGTGCGAGAGGTCCCGGGTTCAAATCCCGGACGAGCCCTGCTCTTTTGTGTGCAGACTGAAACCGTAGAGCAGTGAGAAACTGAGATCAACTAACAGTTTATCTCTTGAAAGAAGTTTATTAATGACCTGCTATACCCCATCAGAACTTCCACTCAGCGAAATCCTTATTATTATCATCTTAGCAATATGCTACCCAAAGGGACTGAGTAGGAATAAATGATAATAATCATTCTTCTTCTTCGTATTATTATTATTATTATTATTATTATTATTATTATTAATATTATTCTCATTATATATCTTCTTATTTTTAACATAGACCATAGCTGAAGCTTTTGAAAAAGTTCTGAAAAATACACGATTTGAGCTTGCCCGTCTGGCTCGTTGGTCTAGGGTTATGATTCTCGCTTCGGGTGCGAGAGGTCCCGGGTTCAAATCCCGGACGAGCCCGGCTTTTAAGGTTATCATAGATGGACTATCAATCAACACTGTTCACTGACTGGAACCATACAGTAAAACTGTGCTCTCGAGGTTCTTCTGCATATCCACTGCTCTTTAGTGTGTCCCTCTGGAAGCTGCGTGTGAACACCTTACTTAGTTTTAGTGGAGGATGCCGTATTGACCCGGCTTCAGTCATAGATAGCTAGCATCTAAGGAGAACATTAAGAAAACAACTTTAATATGAAGTCTGTTTAATTTTTCAAATATTTTAAGTTCAGTAAAAAACATCAATATTGTAATGACAAAGGGTCTGGAATGTGGCTTCCACTCCACCTGAATCCGTGTTTTAGAGATTGTGCACTTCCAGTAGTCACTGATAGATGGCGCTCAGGCTACAAAAACACTTTTCCCCCAACCTCTGGCTCGTTGGTCTAGGGGTATGATTCTCGCTTAGGGTGCGAGAGGTCCCGGGTTCAAATCCCGGACGAGCCCTGTTCGTTTTTTTTGCCGGACACGATGGCGACATTAACGGTCGTCTGGTACGTGCCAAAATCTCAATATATAACTATTACATGAAAACACACACACAAATAAAAAAAAAACAACAACAGAAAAATAGCAACCTAATTTAGTCTCTCCTCAACTTCAATACACTCAACGTAAAAATGAGGCCAAGAAACAGACGAGCGAGCAGGTCACGATCAGGGCTGCACTCCTGCTGCAGTGGGGACCTGTGTGTCCAGGGCGCTGGGGGAGGTGACGACCGGAGAAGCAGCCAGGTGGACGCAATGCCTCCTAGACGAGAACGACTTGTTAGAAATCAGAAAAGACTCGGCTTGGTATGTTTATCAGATTAGATTAATAGTTCAGTAAATGTAATATATATTTAAACATCAGTCAAGTACACTCTATATTGACTAAAATAATGGGACACAACTCATTTAATGTTTTCTTCTGAAATCAAGGGTATTAAAAAGAGTTGATTCTGATTTTGTTGGAGTAGCTGTCTCTACTGTCCAGAAAAGAAGGTTTTCTACTAGATTTGGAGCATTACCAAGCCCGGAGTGGTTCATCGGGAGATTCGGGAGGATTCCAGATGGGCTGGTTCATGTCATATATTCATACACTTTATAAGTAAAGTTTTGCATATGACACTTTAGTTTTTTGGATGTCAATGTCAGGGACCTTTATTTATTTATACAAAATGCATTTATTTAATGTTTAATGTTTATCTAAATGTTATTTTTGTTATTATGCAAACGGTAGTCCCGACCTTACAATCTGGTTGGTTGAGAAGCGCTCTTACCGTACTGATATTTGTGATAATAGCACAGCTTTTTCACACCAACTTAAAATAACAAACAAACAACTAACTGAATAAATAAATCATCTTTAAATTCTTCATGATTTTATCGCTAATTTCGTTTTTTGTTTATTCCAAACATATATTAGTTGGTAGTCTTATGGCTGGTCAGGAATGTTTTATTGTTGTTGTGTTGCTTAAATAAAAAATAGCAAAGCCAACAACACCATAACTTCGCAGTCGAATAATATTAGCCCTAATAATCATTTCTGTGTTACCTGCGTGCGACGTGCGCATCCTCCTCCAGCAAGGTTTACTAGCCCTAACAACAAGCTTGTGGAACAACACTATTCGTATGCGCCCATATGACAACCATATTTCTAACAACGCTGCAACATGTGACGTGGCAGCTGTGGAAAGGCTAGCAAACACGTTCGTTAAGCATGGCTCGTTGGTCTAGGGGTATGATTCTCGCTTTGGGTGCGAGAGGTCCCGGGTTCAAATCCCGGACGAGCCCTGCTTTTACTGAGAAAGGTCTGACCATCAGTGAATGTAGGGCCCGTCCAACAATGCAGGAGCAGAGAGAGACTTACAGGTGAACTACCTGAGTGATAGGCACCGCGCTGTCCTCTCCTGTAGGTAATTTCAAACCCTGTACGACTCACCTGCTGAATTAACCATCAACGCCAATCATGATCTGAATCAGCTTAGAGGAGGAAAATGACCAAACCTACAAAAAGGCCTCAGAAGAAGTTTCAGCTACAGCAGTGAATGTTTCCTAATGACTACAGATGTAGTTATTCATGGAACCCTGAACGATGTGCCAGCATTACCAGCATGTCCGCTCCGTCCCACCAGTATGACCAGCTTAATGAAACGATATGTCAGTAGTGAGAGTTGATGATTAGTAGAGAGTGAAAGAAGTTTAGAGCTGCTAGGTTGTTGTTTTAGTACATTAAGAAATGTTGTGATCTAACGGACTCTGTCTAACAGTCACTGATAGATGGTGCTACAACTAGACTCCATGTGGAGGAGGCCTCTAACTGCTGAGACGTGGCAATCCTGAGAAACTATGAACGGTTACTCTGTGTCTGGCTCGTTGGTCTAGGGGTATGATTCTCGCTTAGGGTGCGAGAGGTCCCGGGTTCAAATCCCGGACGAGCCCTGCTCTTTTGTGTGCAGACTGAAACCGTAGAGCAGTGAGAAACTGAGATCAACTAACAGTTTATCTCTTGAAAGAAGTTTATTAATGACCTGCTATACCCCATCAGAACTTCCACTCAGCGAAATCCTTATTATTATCATCTTAGCAATATGCTACCCAAAGGGACTGAGTAGGAATAAATGATAATAATCATTCTTCTTCTTCGTATTATTATTATTATTATTATTATTATTATTATTATTATTAATATTATTCTCATTATATATCTTTTTATTTTTAACATAGACCATAGCTGAAGCTTTTGAAAAAGTTCTGAAAAATACACGATTTGAGCTTGCCCGTCTGGCTCGTTGGTCTAGGGTTATGATTCTCGCTTCGGGTGCGAGAGGTCCCGGGTTCAAATCCCGGACGAGCCCGGCTTTTAAGGTTATCATAGATGGACTATCAATCAACACTGTTCACTGACTGGAACCATACAGTAAAACTGTGCTCTCGAGGTTCTTCTGCATATCCACTGCTCTTTAGTGTGTCCCTCTGGAAGCTGCGTGTGAACACCTTACTTAGTTTTAGTGGAGGATGCCGTATTGACCCGGCTTCAGTCATAGATAGCTAGCATCTAAGGAGAACATTAAGAAAACAACTTTAATATGAAGTCTGTTTAATTTTTCAAATATTTTAAGTTCAGTAAAAAACATCAATATTGTAATGACAAAGGGTCTGGAATGTGGCTTCCACTCCACCTGAATCCGTGTTTTAGAGATTGTGCACTTCCAGTAGTCACTGATAGATGGCGCTCAGGCTACAAAAACACTTTTCCCCCAACCTCTGGCTCGTTGGTCTAGGGGTATGATTCTCGCTTAGGGTGCGAGAGGTCCCGGGTTCAAATCCCGGACGAGCCCTGCTCGTTTTTTTTGCCGGACACGATGGCGACATTAACGGTCGTCTGGTACGTGCCAAAATCTCAATATATAACTATTACATGAAAACACACACACAAATAAAAAAAAAACAACAACAGAAAAATAGCAACCTAATTTAGTCTCTCCTCAACTTCAATACACTCAACGTAAAAATGAGGCCAAGAAACAGACGAGCGAGCAGGTCACGATCAGGGCTGCACTCCTGCTGCAGTGGGGACCTGTGTGTCCAGGGCGCTGGGGGAGGTGACGACCGGAGAAGCAGCCAGGTGGACGCAATGCCTCCTAGACGAGAACGACTTGTTAGAAATCAGAAAAGACTCGGCTTGGTATGTTTATCAGATTAGATTAATAGTTCAGTAAATGTAATATATATTTAAACATCAGTCAAGTACACTCTATATTGACTAAAATAATGGGACACAACTCATTTAATGTTTTCTTCTGAAATCAAGGGTATTAAAAAGAGTTGATTCTGATTTTGTTGGAGTAGCTGTCTCTACTGTCCAGAAAAGAAGGTTTTCTACTAGATTTGGAGCATTACCAAGCCCGGAGTGGTTCATCGGGAGATTCGGGAGGATTCCAGATGGGCTGGTTCATGTCATATATTCATACACTTTATAAGTAAAGTTTTGCATATGACACTTTAGTTTTTTGGATGTCAATGTCAGGGACCTTTATTTATTTATACAAAATGCATTTATTTAATGTTTAATGTTTATCTAAATGTTATTTTTGTTATTATGCAAACGGTAGTCCCGACCTTACAATCTGGTTGGTTGAGAAGCGCTCTTACCGTACTGATATTTGTGATAATAGCACAGCTTTTTCACACCAACTTAAAATAACAAACAAACAACTAACTGAATAAATAAATCATCTTTAAATTCTTCATGATTTTATCGCTAATTTCGTTTTTTGTTTATTCCAAACATATATTAGTTGGTAGTCTTATGGCTGGTCAGGAATGTTTTATTGTTGTTGTGTTGCTTAAATAAAAAATAGCAAAGCCAACAACACCATAACTTCGCAGTCGAATAATATTAGCCCTAATAATCATTTCTGTGTTACCTGCGTGCGACGTGCGCATCCTCCTCCAGCAAGGTTTACTAGCCCTAACAACAAGCTTGTGGAACAACACTATTCGTATGCGCCCATATGACAACCATATTTCTAACAACGCTGCAACATGTGACGTGGCAGCTGTGGAAAGGCTAGCAAACACGTTCGTTAAGCATGGCTCGTTGGTCTAGGGGTATGATTCTCGCTTTGGGTGCGAGAGGTCCCGGGTTCAAATCCCGGACGAGCCCTGCTTTTACTGAGAAAGGTCTGACCATCAGTGAATGTAGGGCCCGTCCAGCAATGCAGGAGCAGAGAGAGACTTACAGGTGAACTACCTGAGTGATAGGCACCGCGCTGTCCTCTCCTGTAGGTAATTTCAAACCCTGTACGACTCACCTGCTGAATTAACCATCAACGCCAATCATGATCTGAATCAGCTTAGAGGAGGAAAATGACCAAACCTACAAAAAGGCCTCAGAAGAAGTTTCAGCTACAGCAGTGAATGTTTCCTAATGACTACAGATGTAGTTATTCATGGAACCCTGAACGATGTGCCAGCATTACCAGCATGTCCGCTCCGTCCCACCAGTATGACCAGCTTAATGAAACGATATGTCAGTAGTGAGAGTTGATGATTAGTAGAGAGTGAAAGAAGTTTAGAGCTGCTAGGTTGTTGTTTTAGTACATTAAGAAATGTTGTGATCTAACGGACTCTGTCTAACAGTCACTG
Organism: Salminus brasiliensis; assembly: GCF_030463535.1. Lineage (NCBI taxonomy): Eukaryota > Metazoa > Chordata > Actinopteri > Characiformes > Bryconidae > Salminus > Salminus brasiliensis. Next base: position 51,327,059 of record NC_132880.1, on the reverse strand, counting down.
ATAGATGGTGCTACAACTAGACTCCATGTGGAGGAGGCCTCTAACTGCTGAGACGTGGCAATCCTGAAAAACTATGAACGATTACTCTGTGTCTGGCTCGTTGGTCTAGGGGTATGATTCTCGCTTAGGGTGCGAGAGGTCCCGGGTTCAAATCCCGGACGAGCCCTGCTCTTTTGTGTGCAGACTGAAACCGTAGAGCAGTGAGAAACTGAGATCAACTAACAGTTTATCTCTTGAAAGAAGTTTATTAATGACCTGCTATACCCCATCAGAACTTCCACTCAGCGAAATCCTTATTATTATCATCTTAGCAATATGCTACCCAAAGGGACTGAGTAGGAATAAATGATAATAATCATTCTTCTTCTTCGTATTATTATTATTATTATTATTATTATTATTATTAATATTATTCTCATTATATATCTTCTTATTTTTAACATAGACCATAGCTGAAGCTTTTGAAAAAGTTCTGAAAAATACACGATTTGAGCTTGCCCGTCTGGCTCGTTGGTCTAGGGGTATGATTCTCGCTTCGGGTGCGAGAGGTCCCGGGTTCAAATCCCGGACGAGCCCGGCTTTTAAGGTTATCATAGATGGACTATCAATCAACACTGTTCACTGACTGGAACCATACAGTAAAACTGTGCTCTCGAGGTTCTTCTGCATATCCACTGCTCTTTAGTGTGTCCCTCTGGAAGCTGCGTGTGAACACCTTACTTAGTTTTAGTGGAGGATGCCGTATTGACCCGGCTTCAGTCATAGATAGCTAGCATCTAAGGAGAACATTAAGAAAACAACTTTAATATGAAGTCTGTTTAATTTTTCAAATATTTTAAGTTCAGTAAAAAACATCAATATTGTAATGACAAAGGGTCTGGAATGTGGCTTCCACTCCACCTGAATCCGTGTTTTAGAGATTGTGCACTTCCAGTAGTCACTGATAGATTGCGCTCAGGCTACAAAAACACTTTTCCCCCAACCTCTGGCTCGTTGGTCTAGGGGTATGATTCTCGCTTTGGGTGCGAGAGGTCCCGGGTTCAAATTCCAGACGAGCCCTGCTTTTACTGTGAAAGGTCTGACCATCAGTGAATGTAGGGCCCGTCCAGCAATACAGGAGCAGAGAGAGACTTACAGGTGAACTACCTGAGTGATAGGCACCGCACTGTCCTCTCCTGTAGGTAATTTCAAACCCTGTACGACTCACCTGCTGAATTAACCATCAACGCCAATCATGATCTGAATCAGCTTAGAGGAGGAAAATGACCAAACCTACAAAAAGGCCTCAGAAGAAGTTTCAGCTACAGCAGTGAATGTTTTCCAATGACTACAGATGTAGTTATTCATGGAACCCTGAACGATGTGCCAGCATTACCAGCATGTCCGCTCCGTCCCACCAGTATGACCAGCATAATCAATCGATATGTCAGTAGTGAGAGTTGATGATTAGTAGAGAGTGAAAGAAGTTTAGAGCTGCTAGGTTGTTGTTTTAGTACATTAAGAAATGTTGTGATCTAACGGACTCTGTCTAACAGTCACTGATAGATGTTGCTACAACTAGACTCCATGTGGAGGAGGCCTCTAACTGCTGATACGTGGCAATCCTGAAAAACCTCTGGAGAAAACTATAAACGGTTATTCTGTGTCTGACTTGTTGGTCTAGGGGTATGATTCTCGCTTAGGGTGCGAGAGGTCCCGGGTTCAAATCCCGGACGAACCCTGCCCTTTTGTGTGCAGACTGAAACCGTAGAGCAGTGAGAAACTGGGAGCAACTAACAGTTCATCTCTTGAAGGAAGTTTATTAATGACCTGATATACCCCACCAGAACTTCCACTCAGCTAAATCCTTATTATTATCATTTTAGCAATATGCTACCCAAAGGGACTGAGTGGGAATAAATTATAATAATCATTCTTTTTCTTCTTCTTCTTCTTCTTCTTCTTCTTCTTCTTCTTATTATTATTATTATTATTATTGTTATTCTCATTATATATCTTCTTATTTTTAGCATAGGCCATATTGTAATGACAAAGGGTCTGGAATGTGGCTTCCACTCCACCTGTATCCGTGTTTTACAGATTTTGCACTTCCAGTAGTCACTGATAGATGGATTCAACATGTTTCTTGCGACCCTGTTGGCTATTTGCCATGAACAAACAAACAGATACAAACTAGCCTGAGACTTATGGAGTACAAGAACTCACATGGTTCAAGTGTGGATTAAACTTAAAGTAGATATGGAGTGAGATGACCCGGTCACCTTTTGGGACCCACAGGCCCTTTATACTGAATCAGTTATATTAATATTATTTATATTAAAGTTTACAGTCAGGTTTATTGTCACATCACATTATAACAGGTGTAAAGGTGAGTATATAGTCCCTCACAGATTTGTGTACACTTAAAAAACACAATATATCTCAAATAAATCAAACTTCGGTGAAATCAAACTGTCCACTTAGGAAGCAACACTGATTGACAATCAATTTCACATGCTGTTGTGCAAATGGAATAGACAACAGGTGGAAATTATTGGCAATTAGCAAGACACATTCAATAAAGGAGTGGTTCTGCAGGTGGGGACCACAGACCATTTCTCAGTACCTATGCTTTCTGGCTGATGTTTTGATCACTTTTGAATGTTGGTGGTGCTTTCACACTCGTGGTAGCATGAGACGGACTCTACAACCCACACAAGTGACTCAGGTAGTGCAGCTCATCCAGGATGGCACATCAATGCGAGCTGTGGCAAGAAGGTTTGCGGTGTCTGTCAGTAGACCAGGAGACATGGAGGAGGCCGTAGGAGGGCAACAACCCAGCAGCAGGACCGCTACCTCCGCCTTTGTTCAAGGAGGAACAGGATGAGTACTGTCAGAGCCCTGCAAAATGACCTCTAGCAGGCCACAAATGTGCATGTGTCTGCACAAACGGTTAGAAACCGACTCCATGAGGATGGTATGAGGGCCCAACGTCCACAGATGGCGGTTGTGCTCACAGCCCAACACCGTGCACAGGCACATAGAGGCCACACACAATACTGAGCCTCATTTTGACTTGTTTTAAGGACATTACATCAAAGTTGGATCAGCCTGTAGTGTGTTTTTCCACTTTAATTTTGTGTGACTCCAAATCCAGGCCTCTATTGGTTAATGAATCTGATTTCCATTGATAATTTATGTGTGATTTTGTTGTCAGCACATTCAACTTTGTACAGAACAAAGTACTCAATGAGAATAGTTCATTCATTCAGATCTAGGATGTGTTATTTGAGTGTTCCCTTTATTTTTTTAAGCAGTGTATATACATTCATTTACCACATTTATCAGACTCTCCAGACCGCCCCCATCTGACTCTACAGAACTTGTACATGTGAGTTAAGTTTCACTTCCAAAAACTACTCTACATCGACCTTTACCATCAAATCTGTGCAATTCTGTTCATTTCACTGACCTGTTTACCTTCCTATCTGTCTTCAACAGGCTCTTTACACCTTGTCTTGCCTTGTATGACCATGATAAATTGACCATGTCATTTGTTTGGTTGAGATCATAAGTAAATGGCCTCTAAAAAAATCCCCAAACTTCTGTAACTTCCTCCTCAAGATGATATAATGCTCGGACACTAGGGGGCACTACATGCATGTATTATCAAGAGGCAGCATATTGTGCCCATCCAAAAGACCATAAACATGGCCTAAGCAAAGACAACAGAGACATCAGAGTCTGACTAGAGTGAAACTGTGATTCCCTGGTCATGGTTGAATAATGAGAGTTCAGTACATGGATGTGAGAAGCTGTGAACTCTTACAGCATCAGGAATCAGTGAGAGGACAAGGAATCAACAAGACATACAAACCTAAGACTAAGTGATGAAGTCAAAGACCACAGTGCAGGAAAAACTCCCTTAGAGCTGGAGGAAGAAACCTTGGAAGGAACCAAGACCTCCTCTGGTCAGAACTGTTTAATAGTTAACTACTTAATAAACATAATATAATATAACTAATATGATCATAGCAGTGATGATCAGAGTAATGAGATGAATGGTGGGTAATAGTAATAATGGTGGCAGATAGTTCAGAGTCTATGTACATTTTTAACAAGGTACATGTGTCCTTGTGCTGTGTCAGGTTGGCTAGCTAGTCTGACATGGGTGGCAGAGAAGCCTGGTGGTTAGTCTGGTGGGTGGTAGGTGGTCTGGCACAGGTACAGGGGAGCCCAGCGTTCAGTCTCCCAACTGGTCAGGCCAGATAAGTGGTCAGTCTTTTACTGGGAGAAGGTAAAGAGATAGAATTTGTTCTGATTGGATTTATGGAGATCAGGATGTGAACTTTATCAAAGTGCGATTACAATGTTCAAAAAAACAAAGCTATGCTATGCTCAGCTATTCCACATGCTCCTCCGGAGCCATGGCAGTGACATAATCAGAGACAGCCAATCACAGCAGAGCTCATCATTTTTTAACAATCCTCCACAAAAGTAAAACAGGAAAGTAGTGAGATCTTGTCGGTGAGCTAGTCAGAAGAACAGAGCTTGGTTCCTCTAGGGTTCTCCTGGACGCCCCCTCAGTTCAGTCAGCACAGCGTGGAGGATGTGTTCAACTCCATCAGCAGCAGCAGCAGCAGCTCACCTGATTTACCATCATTAAGCCCTGATTTACCACCAAACCAGGTGTTGATCTGAGGAGAACTCTAAATAATACTAGACTCCATGAGGAGAACTTTGGAGATGTTCTAATGATGAACACAGTGATGGAGAACCACCACCACTTTCTGTAGGGTTTATACTAATATCAGTGTTTTACTGAGCAGATAAACACTCACTGACCAGATCAGTAGCTTTACAGTCTGAATAATAGAAAGGAGCTAGGATATTAGGAGCTAATATAAAATATTTTGGTATTGATATAGAAATAGAGACCAAAATGGTGTTTTTTTTAATGCTGTGCAATGATTAGAAGGTAGCTTATGCCTAAATAAATAACAATACAAGTGTTAATATGAATGGTCCTGAATGTAGAATACCCTCTGCTGTCTGTGTGTGTAGAGTAGATTCAGGGTGACTGTATGAATTGTTTGGAGAGCTTCATTCTCTGAACCTTTGGATGAAAGTAGTTTGAAAATACTGTTGTTTTCCTCAGAGGTGATATCTGAGAGCTCTTGTGCTGCAGGCGCGATGTCTGTCTCCCTGATCCTGCTGTGTATTCCTGAGCTTCAGAGAGAACAAACACCGGGGTCAAAGCCGTTAACCCCTCTACTGAAAAACACACCAGTGGTGCGGGCCAACATGGTATTATCTCTAACACAGACACCCCCACCCAGCAGACGGAAATGTTCTGTTAATGCTACGCTTCTATAGCTCCAGCCAGCCTCCTGAGATGATTATCTACCTACTCACTCTCGGTTTCGGAGCTCTCAGGTTCTGCGAGGGTTCTTTAGTAAAGGCAGGGATTGATAAGAACTGTTTGAATGCTTTTATCTGGTTAAAAGTGATTCGTTATACATAGAAAGCCTCTTGTGTAAGGTCATCTACCATTTAAACACTGTTCTATATAAAGCAAATCCTTGGGCACCCCAGTTAAATTACATGCATGTGTAAAAATACCTCTTTAGGCATCTTCTATAGACACATACTTCTGCACATTTTAATACACATTTGAATTACTGTTTTATATCTTTGTTAATTACTGAATTAACTTTATTACATGACTTTTATTAAACACTCTAAATATTACTAAGCAGGAATTACATGCAAAGCAGTGGCTGAGTTGTTCCTCAGTTATAACAGTAGGGAAACTGGCAACTGGTGGGGCAGAAGAGCAGAGTGTAAGGGGTTAACTTTTGCATGTGCAAACGTAATGGCACATTAAATTAAAAATTAAAAATGTGTTGTTTTTTCTATTTGTTAAATTCATATTGTTAAAAATAATTAAATGAATAGACATTGTTTTTTAAAAAGTGCAGAACATGTTTAGAATTAAATTTAGTGGGTCACAACACCATGTTTCCTGTGGCAGACTAGGGTTCGATTCCCTGGCTGGGTATGCACACCACTCTAACCATACTACACCATTAAGAATTCTTGGATGAGAGTCTAAACTCTTATCCTACTTGTGGAACATGATTCACATGTAAGAGCTCGGGATAAGAGCGTCAGATGAATGCTGTAAATGTACACAGTGATATAGTTAGCGATGAGGCTAACGTAGCTAACACAAGAAGTCAGCAGTCACCCAGCCATTTTTAACACATGTAGAGGATTTATTCACCTGTTTACACTTTGACCTGTAGTGCACAGATGTTTGTAGTAGAACCATAGCACCAAACAACACCTGTTCAGTACTGCACTATTTGAACAAATATATTGGGACACTGCTCATTCACTGTTTCTTCTGAAATTAAGGATATAATGAAATTAAGAGTTCATCCTGTTTTTGTTGTGTAGCTGTCTCTACTATCCAGGATTTGATTGCATTCAGGAACAAGAGTATTAGTAAGGCCAAGATGTTGGATGATGCTCACCAACCTATCTCATCACCCCAACTCTCCAACACATCCCAAAAGTGCTGGATGGAGCTCCACCACCATCATTCCAGAGAACACAGTTCATCCACTGCTCCACAGCTCAATGCTGGGGGCTTTAGACCCCTCTAGTCCACGCCTGGCAGCCTGGAGCCAATAGGGTCATGATGTTGATCTGCTCCTGTTCTATTGGTAGTACTTCTCTACAGGGACTAGACAAGCTGTGTTCATGCATTTGCACATCTGTGTCAGCAATGGATAATATAGTAGCTGAATGTATTCATTAGAAGGGGTGTCCACAAATATTTGGACGTAGGCATATAGATAGTGTAGTTTAAAGCCTGTATTTATAGAATGTGTTATATAGGCCTACATTACACATGACTGTAAGATTAATGACACAGTGCATAATGATAATGATCATAATAATGGAATGAAAAAGTTGTAAGAATAATGACTAAATTCCGTTTTTGAGATGATGCTATTTATGTAATTAAAAATCTGCTTTCTTAACATGTTCTACAAATATTGTCAGATCAGTTTTATTTTTTTTCTGCCTTGTTAAATATGCTGGTCACCTTTAGTAAAATAATGTTATTAGTATGAATCAGTAGTGTAATTTATTTATCTGCACACAGTGGCTGTGAAGCGTTTAGTAATTGATCATTAGCTCTTCTCAAAAAGCTTTCTCACCATCTTAATCCTGTAATGGCTGAGAGAGAGACATAGCCATGTTTGTTTTGAGTGTGTCGGAGCTGCAGGCCTTCGGAGGCGGCTGGAAGAAAGTAAGGAGTGATCATCAGACAATTTGTTTGTTGCTAGAGCTCAGCCAGCAGGCTTAACCTCTCACCTCTCACCCTGACCCCCCCGAGCTACAGCGCCTCTGTCCACACGTTAAGGAGAGTGACTGTCACACGACTTCATCCGGAACAGGATATTCCTCTCTGAATGTGGACAGTGGTGTCGGTGGGGACGGGTAGCCAATTAGAGGAGTGTAGATTGAGGCCTCGTCCACACGTATCCGGATATGTTCGAAAATGGTTTCGGCTCCCGTCCACACCAACACACCAGTTTAGGAGACCAAAAATGGCTATTATGCGGACAATATGCATACAATATATGACCAAAAGTATTGGGACACATCAATTATTTCTTCCGAAATCAAAGACTTGCTTTTGGAGTAACTGTCTCTATTGTCCAGAGAAGAAGGCTATCTACAAGATTTTGGAGAAGCATTGCTGTGAGGATTTGATTGCACATTAGTAGTCACTGTGTTGGATGAAGATCACCACCACACCTATCCTCAACTACCCAACTCATCCCAAAAGTACTGGATGGAGCTCCACCATCATCATTCCAGAGAAAACAGTTCTTCCACTGCTCCACAGCTCCTCAATGCTGGGTGGCTTTATACCCCTCTAGCCCACTCCTGGCATTATTAAGCAGCATGGAGCCAATAGAGTCATGATGTTTATCTGCTCCTATTCTATAGAGCCCTATTCTATATAGCTCACAGGGACTAGAAATGCTGTGTGTGTGTACATTTGAACATCTATGTCAGCAATGGGTGCAACTTAAAGTAGCTAAATGCATTCATTACAAGGGGTGTCCACAAACATTTGGACATGTAGTGTGCCTTATGTGTGCTCCTTTGATTAGAATAGGTACAGAATATAACAGATTGTGACTGATCTAGAGAGGTGCTCTACACTATGTTTGTTCTGTGCCTTTTGACCATTTTGAAGATATATGTTCTTAATTCCAGCGTCAACCAAACACCCCACTATCTGTTTCCAGGGATCTCCAGTCTATCCAGGTGACTTGACAGATGATTTCAGCAAGTACCCACAGACACCAGGACATTCATTCTGCAGTTGATATCCATTAGACATACATCGCTTCTTACTGTGTTTCAACACATCAGTCAGGAGATCAGATGCTGGTGCAAAGAAATACAAACAAGCCTGCAGTTTCCAGCATTTCTCTGCATGGCCACAATGATAATTCCCACAGTCTTTTGCATACCTAGTTTGGATATCACTGTGATTTTAGCCCTTTTGTTTTGTGATCTGGTTACGCAAGCTTTACACTGTCCACCAGAAGTCTGAGGACACTTTGCTTTTTTCTGAGGTTTGCTGTTGAAAAGCAGCAGTAAAAAGGCGTCCCAGATGTTTTATAGATAACCCTTATGGTCATGAAAGTCTCTTATATAATATATGTTTTTCTTTGTCTATCCTGATCCCTGACTCTCTCCAGGATGCTGGATGCCGCATTTGCTGCAGTCTGAAAAGAGGCCATGGCTGACTTCCCATGTATGGGAAGAAGCATGTGTTAAGTCCTTACCCTCCTAGTGTCAAAAGCATTGCTAGTGCTAGGGGGAGCTACATGAGGGTTAATAGGCAGAACCAAAGTGGAGAAAAAGGGGAAACTTTGACAAACAAAAAAGTCCCAGAGAGCACAGTGTGAAAAACAATGTTTGTATGATACAGTTAAAAACTGTGTGGGCATGGTTATAATATTTTAAAGAGCTTGCTTGATTGACACCCCTCTGCTCAAGATTAGTATGCTAGCCTTTGGATATGCTGGTTGAATTAGCTTTAGTTCAAACCTAGTGAAAATAAAGGGCATGGACATCATTCTTTAAAGCTCTGTCAGCAGAACAAAAAAGAGTAAATACACACATCTAACTTTAAAGCTTTAAGCTTTACAACCATAACTTTAAAACCACCTGCTCTATACTGTCTAGGCCCCCTTGTCCTGTCCAAACAGCTCTGACCCATTGAGGCAAGGACTCCACAAGACCTCTGAAGGTGTCCTGCTGTGGGATCTGGAACACCAAGACTAACGTTACGTAACGTTAGTAGCAGATCCTTTAAGTCCTGTGAATTGTGAGGTGGGACCTCCATGAGCATCAATGAGCACCCATAACCCTGTCGCCAGTACTTTTGGTTGGTTCTTACCACTGCATACTGGGAACACCCCACAAGACCTGCCGGATGTTCTGGAGATGTTCTGACCCAGTCATTATCTAGAACATCACAGTCTGGTTCTGGTCAAAGTGTCTCAGATTCTTACGCTTGTCCATTTTTCCTGCTTCATCACCTTCATCATCTTCAAGAACTGACTGTTCACTCACTGACTAATATGTAGATCCACCCCTCGACAGACAGGAGACACTGGACCCAGATCAGCAGTGTTAGTCAGATCCCTTGTTAGTGGTTTTAATGTTATGGCTGATCTGTGCTTGTGAAAGAAGTATGTGTGCTAAAAGATAATATTTGTGCTATGGTTACATGCCAGAAAAGTTGCCAAAAAGGGAGAGATCTCAAAGAGGAACCACTTTTTGAAGAACAGTGGATGATTGTTAAGAAATGGGATGACTGCAAGTATTGAGAGCCTCTTTACAGTTTAAAGAACCTTAAGATAATGTTAACGGTCCTTTCATAGAACTTTCCCAACCTTTAGGACCCTGTATGTTTAAGAGTGTTGCAGACTGATGAAGCCTGTTAGTATGAAAAGTGCTGCAGTGTGGAATGTGCTGCAGTCAGTCTGGTAGGACAGTGCAGCAAAGTGGGGGGCAGGTGGTGGGGTCAGCGGTCATAAGTGGCTGTGACAGGCCAGTGGCACACATGCATCAAACAGCAACCTGTTATCTTCAAAGGGCCGTCCCCTCTGTGCGGCTTGCGGTTCGGCCCGGGCCCTCGCTGAGCGGCAGACACGCCGCATTCCTCGGGCCATTCCACAGAGTACAATAACTTCCTGGAATTCTTCGAAGCCTGGCCGTCGGAGCCAGGGCACTTCCTGTTGTCCTTGCAGCACTTCCCGCACGGCCGGCGCAATCAGGTTTCTGCTGGTTGCCATGGCGACGAGGCAAACACCTTTGGTGTAGTGGTGTGTGATGCTCGCAGAACAGGTCCTCGCTCTCATAGGAACTTGATTACAATAAAAATAATAATAACAATAATGACTTTATTTATGTAGCACGTTTCATACAAAGAACGCAGCTCAAAGTGCCTCACAACATAAGATAAAAAACAATGACAGCAAAAACAAAGAGAAAGAAACATAAACAAAAAGAATAAACAACAGAACAAATAAAAACAAATCAAATAAATAGAGGTAAATTATAATATTAGTAATAGTAAAAATAAAAAATGAAAATAAATAATATATATATACAATTCTATTAAAAGACTAAATATGTTTTAGTTGCTGTTTAAAGCTGGTGATGGTGGGGGCCTGATGAATATCTATTAGTAAAGTGTTCCAGAGTCAGTAATTAAAGTTATTTACTTTTAGTAAGATTACTACAGTATTGCTTCAAAATACTGTAAACAATGAAATACAGTACAGTATTACCTCATATCTGCTCAGGGTGATGAGCTCCTCGTCCTGTTATTGTTCTCTTGCTAGCTATGAGTGCCTTTCCACAGCAGAGTTTAACACAGGAACACTTAATGAGCTTTTACATGTCTGGTTTGACACCCACTGATATTTCATCCCAAAAAGTTTAAAGCATTTTGGTATCATACACACAGTAAACAGGCAGTTACACTGTGCTTACTTTGCTAATTATTCAGAAATATTAAAACTGTGTAACATAAATTAAAGATTATACACATTATTAAAGTAGAGACATCATTTAAACTATTTTAAACTATCATTTAAACATCATTTAAACTCGCCCATGCCTGGCATTAGGCATCATGGTGCCCATAGGTTCATGATGCTGATCTGCTCCAGAGAGTCCTATTCTATTGGCAGTACTTCTCTACAGGGACTAGACAAGCTGTGTGTGTGCATTTACACATTTTTGTCAGCAATGGGTGCAATTTAAAGTAGCTGAATGCATTCTTTAGTAGGGGTGTCCACAAATAAGTGGACATAAAGTGTATTTCAAGCCAGGGTAAGCTTGGTGTATGCAGATGTAAAAGGATTAAAGAAGCTAAAACCTACCCTAACGTGCTTTAGATACCAGATATATCTCATGAATATCTCATTATATCTCATGAAGGCTACCACTTACGCTTCTCCAGCCAAAGCCATGCTACACTGCTTTGTTCACACCTGATCTTCACTGTTGTGGTTCATAACAGGAAAAGGGGCTGTGTCCCAAATCATTGAACTGAGTAACTTTCTGCTTATTGTTCACACTTTTTCTGACAAGTCAAGTCAAGAGTCAGTAATGACAAGTTGCAAGTCAATTTTCGAGTCGCTCACTTGAGCGCTGATCTCTGTCTCCGACAATCACATGTAATGCTCTCGACATTGGGAGAGTGAGGACTGACCCATGCCTCCTCCGACACATCATCCCACACAGCAATCAACCCACTCAGAGAGAGCAAGACCAATTGTGCTCTCTCAGGCTCTGGCTGCTGATAGATTAGAACCAGGTCATAGTAGCAGTGCTGCTGGACCACTCAGAGTCCGTCATCCGGTGGATGGAAGTTACATTTGATATCATGTTGATATCCTTTGTCCAAACAGCACATCTGCATCTTTCTTGCAGATTCTGTGAAATCTGAGGTTTTTGTTTCATTCTAACACTGAAACAGGCATTTAATGCTAGTCATTAATCCCTTAAACAGCCTATGTCCCACATGGCAAGCTGAAAGTGTTATAAAATTCTATTACCAACTAATAGACCCACCAGTTTGTACAGAAGTCCCAGTACTTGCTGAGTAATACACATTTGTAGTGTAGCGTTTCTGTGTTAAAGGGTTAATAAAAGCCAAAGCTAGCAGTTGTTACATTTACATTACATTTAAGGCATTTAGCAGACACTCTTCTCCAGAGTGACTTACAAAAGTGCTTTACTATTTACCCAAGAAAAACCTCAGCTAGTTTAAATAGACTAATAATTTAAAGATACCTCTAAGGCAATGATAAACATAGCATTCATGCTCACAGACTGTATGATATGTTGGTGTGGCGCAACAGATGACACCACTACCTGCCACTGAGCTACCACACATGTGGGAGGCTGGGGTTCGCTTCCCGGTCTGTGTGACTATGCTGCGCTACGCCAATAAGAGTCCTTGGGCAAGACTCCTAACACTACACTGGCCCAACTCTGTAATATGAGTTACCTTGTAAGTCGCTCTGGATAAGAGCATCTGCTAAATGCCATAAATGTATGATTCCAGTTTTTTATTTGATTGGATATTTAAACATCATATCTAAAAGCCAGTAAAATACTTTTTGAGACAAATATCATTTATTAGGACATGTACAGCATTTACAAAAGCTGAGCCTCAACCACTCATAAGTAGCTTTACCTTAGCTTTAGCTTTAGCTCTTTTCCAGTGTGGGCCGTGGAAGACGAATGATACTGTTTTTCTGAAGCTGTTCATCACTTCGTCACTTATGGCGACTTTTGTTGTGCCTCCCAAACGCGTCACTAGGCTCTCACATTAGGACTAAATGGTACGATGAGTGAATAAGTGAACGCATGTTGAATGAATGGAGGGTTCGTCTGGAAAGAGACATTCCAGCAGGTGGCTGATATCATTCAGCTTAGCCTTTGGGCTCCAGGCTTCAGTTAGAGCTTCAGAAACACACACACAAATTGCACACACCCCCAGACAGGAAGACTGATTGGACCTGGGGACATGAATTCTCTCCATAACTGGCCTCATGCCACTTTATATAGGACCAGAGTCTGGAGAAATTCAGGAGAACTGTGGAGGGAAGAGTAAATACAGTTTTGTAACAGGGGTGTGTGTGTGTGTGCCTGAGCGTGTGTATGCATGCTATTGTGTGGATACTTCGCATGTAATGGATTACTAGGGCAGAGTGGTAAACTGTAAAGGTACTCCAACCTAATCTGATCTCAGTATCTGATTCCAGAGCGTTTCTGAGTGAACTCAACTCAGTTTAGTCTGAAGTTCTCCTAACATTTTTTTACTTCTGCATCTCCGTCTGATCAACAATCCAGACTGATCTGATCCTCAGAAACATCAGTAAATGATCTGCAGATGAAACTGATTCAGTACTGTGTGAGATCTTCAGTCTGTGGCTCCGCCCCCCTCAATTAATGTTTGCTTGCAGGTTAGAAAGGGCAGCCCCCTGAAAACTTATTTTTTTGACAGAGGAGCTCTGAGGCCTTGCTGGGATTTGAACTGATGACCTCCTCACACTGGATGAGCAGCAGTTAGACCGTAGGGCCGGTCTAGAGCTGTTTGAGAGCTGATCTTACACTGTACTGAATCAGTTTCAGCTGCAGATCATTTACTGATGTTTTTGAGGATCAGATTAGTCTGGATTGTTGATCAGACTGAGATGCAGAAGTTAAAAATGTGAGTTAGGAGAATTTCAGACTGAACTGAGTTGAGTTCACTCAGAAACACTCTGGAATCAGATACTAAGATCAGATCAAGCTGGTGTGACAGTTTTTACAGTGTATGTTTATTAAGATGTTTTTCTTCAGTGTTCTTTTATGCGTCAACTGATTTTCTTCCACTGGCATTGTGACAAACATTGTTTACTTCTCATATACTGACCTCTACTGCGGGTTGTTTGTGTGTGTGTGTGTGTGTGTGTGTGTGTTTGTACACCTCCTTTGTCTTCAGTTTGTGTGTCGGATATGGCTGGCCCACATCGGGTACACAATGTTATCATTTCTCTTGTCTTATGTAATGAATAAGGAATGCCAGTATGCACTGCTTTGCATTGTGTGCATGGCTTTGTTTGCGTATGAGTGTGTGTGAGAGGGAGAGTGTGTGTGAGAGGGAGATGTTGTTTTTGGGAAGGTAAAGGTGGGATGTCTGTTTAAATCACCTCACCTTAGGGCTGAAATGTTGAATACAGCCTCCTGTTTTATAATCACATTCCTGATGCCAGTCTGGAATCCTTTTTCCTGCCAGTCCTGGCACTCCTGGCAGAGAGAGAGAGAGATAGAGAGAGCTCCTTCCCCATCTATCCCTCTGTTGTTCCCCAGGGTACAGCATTCAATCAACTCTCCTGCTCCACTGCGTCTTCTAAAGAGTCACAGAAAGCAGAAAGAGAACCCAGCCCTGCCAGTAAAGGAAGGTTGAATAGCTTTGAGTTTTGCAATCCCTGTGCCCGATATTGTCCCTGGTACAATAAAACAGAGGCACTCTGCAACGCACCTGATGCTTTTCAGGATCTCCCAAGTGGCAGAGACACTTACATCTGCTGTAAAAAGATGCGAAATGTTTCGACCCTCATGCCACTGAGAGGAGAAAGTGCTTTGATTTAACACTGACTTCTGAAGACTGGTTCAGGTTCATGATACCAGGCTGGGAAAACATCCCGTCTTTGCTTAAGCCGATCCCGTATGTATGGCAGGCTGAGAGGGACGTGCCTCTACAGTCTTAAAGTAAACATGCAGGTAGACTCAGACCTGTTATGGTACCTTGGAAGTCATACTTCTAACACTAGAATATGTGCTGTTTATTTGATTTTCTAGGTTTAAACCACTAGGAACCTTTGACCCTTTGGTGTCCTTTACATCTTGCTGCTGTCACGCAAAAATCCTGTATCTCTAGTTTTGCTGTTTTTCACTTTTCTTCATAATGTGAATCTGGCAGTTGTTCTTTATATTTGCATGAGAATTCGAGATGAATGAAACAATAGAAATGCTCCAAAATGAATCTGAATAAAATATTTTACATTGACTTCCATTGAAAGTTGGAAAGGTGTTCTGGAGATTTTTGGGACTTGCTGTCTTCTTTTTTGTTTTTATTGAAATGACACATTTTGTTGTTGTTTTTTTAAATAAAAGAGTACAAACCTGTAATAGAAAAAAGAGTAAGAGCTGAATTAATGAATGAAAGTATTAATGTTAAGGTTGCATAATGTTACACTGTCCTCACCGCATACCATCTCTGTGTGGGGCACCTCAGCCACTAAACATGACACCCACAGACTGCAGCGCATCATCAGGTCTGCAGAGAGAACCATCGGTGTGAAGTTACCCTCCCTACCGGACCTGCACACGGCCAGAACCAGGAAGCGTGTAGAGAACATCGTCCGTGATCTGTCACACCCTGGACATCACCTGTTCCAGTATCTTCCCTCAGGTCGGCGTTTCAGTCAGTTGAGGATCAAGACCTCCAGGCTACAGAGAAGCTTCTTCCCACACGCCATCACACTCATGAACATCTGAACATTACAACACTACATTCTGAACACAGTCTACTACATACATACATCCTATCCAGATGTTCTCTCACTCTCCTTTCTCTGTACTATAATTTTATTTATTTATCTGATAGTGTCTCAGAACAATCTGTACTACCGTCTCAACCAGTGCCTCCTCTGTTCTTCATATTTATATCTATTTAATCCAGTCTGCACTGTTCTTTATTGCTGCACTTAGCACTTTACTTTAAATATACAACTCTGCACATGTTAAGTTTACAGGTGTGTATGTGCATGTATGTCACTGTGTGTGTGTGTGTTTGTATGTGTGTGTGTGTGTGTGTGTGTGTAGGTTGGGTGTGTTTGTTACTTCTGTAATGTCAGTTATCGTGCACTGTGAGCTACTGTAACCAAAAACAAATTCCTTGGCCAATAAAGTCTGATTCTGATTCTGATTCTGATTCTGCACAGGGAGACAGAGGCCTCATAGCGAGAAATAAGCCAGTGCGCAAGTATGCAGATCATTGCCAAAATAAACAATTTCTACATGAATTTTTGATAGGTTTTGTTATCTGGTGATGATTGGTGTCTGCTGTATTTAAAATGAGTTTTTGTTAGAAAAACAGTGTCTTAATTTTTTAGTATATAATTATTTTACCATTCTTAATTTATAATGAATTCAGTAATGCCTTTTGAAGTTGTCTGATATTTGCTGTAATATCAATTACAATGTGGTAGAAATTACAGTGCTCCCATTATTGCTGTAATAACATTTACAGCACTGTGCTTATTACTGTAATAAGAATGACAGTATTGTATAGGTACTGTGATTAAATAAAGTATGTATTGTCATGATTTTATAAAAATCGCACTGGTCCCGTGTGCCATCTTTATCCTCTCCCACATCCCGTGGATTAAAGAGGTATTTAAGATTGGAGGATTTTGTTGGGTGGGCCTGTGGCTGATTCTGTCCCTTCACCTGAATGTCATCTAATATGACAGACAGCTAGCACCACACAGTATCATGAGGGTTTTCGTGACTGTACACTCTGAAATCTCTCCTGCATGTCAGCCCCAGGTTACGCACACAGATCCCAACTCCATCACTGTTAACACTACACCGTGTGCTGAACCGGATGCGTTGAAATTACATGCAAGTAGGGCAGGGCTGAAGCACGCAAAGACGCACTTTACCTACGTCCCCTATGCTACCAGAGACGGCTCTGCAAAATATTTACGTTCATGGGCCCAATCCATGAAATCTTTAACTGTCTGTGAAAAAAAATGCAATACTGCATGCTTGTGCTGCTGTGTCACAGGCGGGCGCAAAGGTGTAGACACAGCGGTTTGGCATCCGTCCCAAAGGAGAATCTCACAGGCATCTCAGTGATGTGTAAGGGTCACCTTGGAATTAGTTGGAAATTGTGAGTTTAATTTATCTGACTGATTTATAGAGATTATCAGATTAGACCCGGACACACTGTTTAAAAAGTCCTGTCAGAAAAAAATAAAAATAAAAATAAAAATTAAAAAATCTCTCTTTTTATATTGATATTTATAAGATTAATAAGGTAAATGGAGGAACTGCAAGGTAAGAATTTCATTGTACGGTGTAACTTCTTGTTTCTGCTGTGCACATGACAATGAACTCTTGAATCTTGAATCTAATCAGATATGAACCAAGACACACTGATTAAAAAGTCCTGTCAGAATACCTGCCAGCAGAACAGCCTGTGGAAAAGAGGTATTTATGTGAACTTTTACATTTATGATTTGTCTTGTTTAACCCTATATCAACCCCATCAATGTCAAGCCTGGTCTCAAGAGGTATTCATATAAATTCAGGATTCATACATTGTGCATTAAACACAGTTCTACCCTTGTGCATATCGCTGCAGTCCAATGAAAAAAAACATGCATCTCAAGTTTTTAGTTCTCCATGGTTTGAACCCTGGAGCTGGATGAATAGACCGATTGAAATGGGTGATGGACAATGTGCCAGGGGAACATACACGTCTAGGGACAACTTGCCGTAGCCAATTCACCTACCACATGTTTTTGAGAGGTGGGAGGAAAACGGAATTCCAGAAGGAAAAAGAGACTGGAGCAAGGATCAAACCCACAACTCCTGGCCCTTGGAGCTGTGTGGCACATGCACTACCTAGCCAATTTTCTTGTCATTTAGTTTTCTAATGGTTTACAGTCGTGTCATATTAAAAGTGAATACAGTCTGAAGTAGCTACTGCTGGGGACATTGATCATAAAGGACTATAAAGTGGCTAGCTGTGCTAACCCCATCTTACAGACAGGCTTTTTAACCTTATTTAGAGCTGTTCAGAGCAGTGTTTCTCAACCATGGTCCTGGAAGCACCTTGCCCTGCACATTTTAGTGGACTTCCTGCAGTAACACACCCCTGCACTCTCAAAGAGATGATAAACAAGCTGATTAGTTTAATCAGGTGTCTTGGGAGCAGGGACAGCACTAAAATGTGCATCGCTCGCAGTTATGTATTTTCACTTGTGTAAAGTAAAAAAGTAAAAATGTAAGAGTTTGCAATATCCTCTGATTTAGTTATGTACAATTTCATTGGCAATGCTGCCATGCTGGAAGGGTGAAAGCCTGCGGAGTGCCACTTTCTCAAATGGCATCTAACATAATGTAATTGGACAGCTCAACGCACTTGGAGGAGAATGCTAAATGCATTAGAATCAGACACCTATGCTGACTGATGGGGGAGAGACATGCATTAGAATGGAGCTGATCTCATTAGTAATCTTAAGCCACTGTTATGAACAACAGAGATTTCATTGAATAACTAAAGACGAGCACACCTTCAGGGCTGTTCCTTCAAGCCCCAACACCTATGCAAATCTAGCAATTCTTGCCCAATTGACATCTTCAAGAATTTGGACAGTAAAATCTTTTGCGTCATTCCAGCATCCTCAGGTAAGAGCACTTGGCAGCTCAGTGGGAAGATACGCTCCATCCTGCTGGTCTGATGTGTTATCTTTGGAGTGTGTTGTACCCTCTGGCCGAGTGAGGGAGTCAGTCTATCTGGTCTGGTCCTCCAGCTGCATGCATGTCCAACATGCCAGAGCTGTTTTTACAATCAGCATTGTCTCCACACGCCTTCCTGCAGTGCAGGAACTTGCAGCAGGATTATGCAATACGGCCATGGAGCTGCCTCTTGCTCCACATAGCCGAGCATGCTGAGATGTTCAGACGCTCTTTGATAGTCAGCAATGCCGGCCTTTCATACTTGATGAGTTCATGTACTAGTATAACCACATTTTGGGGACACATAGGTCTCTATTGTGGTTAGAATACTGTGGCCAGGGGTGCTCAAGTAGTGTGTGTGTGTGTGTGAGAGAGAGAGGGTGGGAGGGGCTTAAATATACATCAATATGTCAATATACAAAATAAATTAATAAAATAAAGTCAGCTCCGCAAAAAGCCACTGTTTCACTGGACACTGTTCAGTCCTCCTAATATTTTTACATTGACTTCCATTGTATGATTTTTTTTTAAGGTTTTTGCATGACAGTGACGAATTACAGTTTTGTTAAGGAATTTTTTGATCGTCATCTCTCTCTCTCAGTGTGCGCAGTGGTTTAGTAGATAATGGAGAGAAGGTGGGCTTTGAATAGAAGGTAAAGGTAAAGTGTTTGAAGCTGTAGAAATCTGCAGATGTTGAATCGAACACCGATGTAAAAAGTGCATTCTTAACTTTTTCACGCAATTTAAAATTTCAGGCAAAAAAAAAGACCTGTCCGGGAAAAAGTGACTTACAAGTAAAGTAATTACAGTCAAAATCTACACAGCTGACTTTGATGCAAGTACTAAACAAAGGTGCTTTTAAAGCCAGCTAAGATGTTTGTAGACAGCAGCTACCTAAAAACACTCTGCATCTTCTTCTAGTCTCCTCCTGCTCTGTGGGCATCAGTTATGTTAATGTTCAGAGTGCTCAGCAGCTGCTTAGAGGAGCCCATGGTTGAGACAAGGTTTTGAGGAGTCAGAATTTGTATAAAGCATAAAAATTTGAATTATTTGGCCTTTGGACGTGTCACTGTCTGCAACACAAGCCTGAGGCATAATCAATCCATGACTTTTCTTTAACAGTTGAAGACTGGATGTTCTTTTCATGAACTTTTGCACCTTTTATTTCTATTTTAACTTCAGCCCGCAGGACCTGTTTCTATAACACATCAAGCTTGTTTAGATGTTTATTTGAAAATGGCTGAATGTGATGAGGATGCAGGAAAGTTTTCTTCACACAGTTGAACGGTGCCTCCCCTTACCATTCAAAAGGCTTGCTTCCTCAAAATCTTTTGTAACAAAACAGAGATTTAGTTTTACCTTTCTAGCTGTCCTACATGTTTTCTTGGTCTTCCGCACCTAAACTTCACTTTTTGGACATGTCCCTTTTAACTGCCATTCATTTATTACAATAGGAGCTGAGGAAACGACTACCTGTACAGACAGCTGCTTAGAGGAGCCCATGGCTGCTCATTGTTGGGACGAGCTTTGAGGAGTCTTTTGAGTTTTTTTTTAAAGTTTGAGTTTTTATAAAGCTTTGGAATGTGTATTACCTGGACTTTCCTAATAATAATTGTGAACAACCCATTAAAGTTACCCAGGAGCTCAAATTTGTGAATGGGACTCCTTTCCTTTTTCACTCTAACATTTTCAGCAGTAATAATCCACTAATCTTTTTTGAATTCTGAATTTTGTAATACAGAATTCAGAAATACATAAAAGAGCCTATTGATCACACCTTTAAAAGATGACATTCACAGGTGGACAACAGACTACCTGCAATGTCTGCTGTTCATTGTTGAAGGACAGAAAGCAAACTGTATATTTTGTCAGGATTCAAGACACAGATAAGAAAAAGGCATGCAGTAACCTGTTTAAAGAATCTATGACTCTTTGTCAAGTGAAGGATGCTTATTTCTGATCTACCTCCCTTATTACTGCACAGCTTTCGCTTTCCCACAACACCACACCTGTCAAACCTTCCCATAAATGCCAGCCTAAAAAATATGTTCTAAAAAAAAAAACCTCTGGTAGCGTATCTTTCTTGCTCATCTGAGATTGAGAGATTTCACAGCAGCAGCAGGACCATCAGCCAAAAGACAAACTTATGGCTTTGTAAACATCTCTGGCAGAAAGAGAAACTTGGGACTAGGTTGGGCTCATTGTTATATCAGTGAGTGGAACACTCTGTTAACGGGAATCAGCTGACTTGGGCTTGCCGGATCAAGCCATTGATCTAAAATGTCTTGGTTTTTCCTGAGCATGCACTGTTTGTTCTCTGTGCTGTAATGTAATTATTTTTTTGGTTAAAGCAGTGTTAGTATGACACAACTTGTGTGTCGCAGGTGTTCAGATAAACAGCAGTTAATTATGTAACTTTGTTGTTGCACAAAAACCTTTGCACAAGAATCAGACAGTTGTTCTTTATATTGTGTAAAGTTCTTTCTGTGGGCAGTAGTATAGTAGACAAGCTGCGCAGCTCTGAGGTAAAGTGCAGTTATTGATTTAATGCAGACATTGTAGTATAGAGTCATGGCTCGCTTGCTTTATGATGTAATTAGATATCTATTGTATTATCTGAAAAAGATGAACTAATAATCAGTAGACAACCGTAAATAACATTAAATAATAATAATAATAATAATAATAATAATAATAATAGTAATAATAATAATAATAATAATAATAATAATAATAAGCATAATAATTATAATAATAATTAGCTGATGTGTTAATAATAATAATTAGCTGACAAGTGTTAGCTGATGGCCCTGCTCTGCAATAACCTTCCAAATAATGTTGGGGACTCAGACACAGTCTCAATTTTTAAATCTAGGCTGAAACTCATCTGTTTAGTTTAGCTTTTGGTGATTAATGTTTCCCCTTAGATAAAGGTTGCTGAAGCTGTCGTCTTGCTGCTTGCATGCGATCACTCTTGTGGACGGTGGAGCAGATGGACACTAGTGTTTCAGAGTGCTCCCGTGTCTGTGTTACCTTCTGGCTCTTTCCTTTTAACTAGGCTGTTATAGCCAGAACTTGTTTTAATATGCTTGATTTCATAAAAAACAGTGAATGAGCAGGTGTCCCAATAATTTAGTCCATATAATGTATGTTACATTTAATATAATCAAATATTTTGATTTCTTACTGGGACAGTTTGATTTGTTAGTGGGGTTTATTACTTTTGTTTACAACTCTATTTCTATTCATAAAAAACTTGTTAAATTAAAATTATGTCATTTTAAAACAGCATCAGGATAATGTTATGTATTATGTGTCAGAATTTCATGATGGATGGACCAACAGAAATTATCCAAAATGACTTGAATGGAATTAAATCTTTTTTTACATCGACTTTCATTAAAAGCTAAGAAGAGTTTTTCCTTCTCCTGTAAAGCTATTGTTTAAGTGTTTTTTGTGTTACAGTGATGATATGGTAATTAGAACAAAGGTTAATAGAGGTCGGCAGTGATTCCCTGGCAGTACCACAGTACCACAAAGGCCCGGAAAAGCCTGAGTCTACTGGAATCATAGCTGTTTGGGAGGTTAAACAGAGGGCACTCATCACTGCTACTCATTCTCTGCGTAGGTAGTAGCACAGAGGTTGACAGGTTTGGTTGCTGGCATAGACTGGTATGCATGAGTGAACCGCCATAAATGCTTGGAGGGGTTAGACAGAGGACATTCATATTTTGGTGCTCATTCACAGCAGCAGTATCATGAAGGTGTGATCAGATTACTGTTGGTTAATGGAATTCAAGCCCTGGGAAAGATTCTACAGTTACTACCCAAAGGTCTTTATACTGGGAGGGGCAGCACATCACACACTAGACACTCTGTACACCGTGTCACTAACGATTTCATTGCCTTCAAACCGTTGACTTGCCAGTTCATGGAAAAGTTTGAGCCAATTACTGTACTAACATGTACACGGATCAGCCATAACATTAAAACCACTGCTAGATGAACTGAATAACATTGATGATCTGGTTCCAGTGACTCGTGTCAGTCGTGACAGTCAGTTCTTAAAGAATTGAAAAACGGAGAAATGTAAGAATCAGAGTGATGTTCTAGACAACTATGTGAGAACATTTCCAAAATGTTCCTGGTATGCAGTGGTCAGTACCTAACAAAGGTTATCCTAGGTAAGTTGATGCTCATGGAGGTCCCACCTTACAATTTACAGGACTTAAATTTACGCATTTGCTGCTAACGTCTTGGTGCCAGACACCACAGCACACCTTTAACGTGTTGTGGAGTGCATGTCTTGATGGGTCAGAGCTGTTGTGGTGGCACAAGGAGGACCTACACAATGTTTTAATGTTATTAACATGCTGATTGTTGTATAACTCAAAAATAGTGCCCCCCCCTTTCTTCAAAAGGATCGCTTGTTGCAACTAAACAGTTGTTTAGCAGATTAGTCTGTTCTACGGAGAACATTACCACTTAGTATTCCTGGATAACCAAGCAGGTGAAAAATGTTAACAAGATCTTTGTTAGCATTAGCTTAAAGCACATCAACCCTCCTGATTGTGTCACACTTCAGAAAAAATCGCTCTCTAGTTTTCATTTGATCATTTTAGACCTAGCCTACAATTTTGGAGCTTTTCCATTCGAATAAGATGAGGTTGGAATGTGAAGGATGTCGCTCAGCTAATTTGCTACCTATGTTCCCCAATAAGTCCAATAAGGCCGCTGATATCTAGTGATTTAGCCTCGAAGGGCTTTCTTTGTTGGGCAGGGTTTAAATTTAGTCACTCTAAGTTTAGTTACTATCACCTCAAGTGTAACATATAAAATGCTAACTGTTTGTCTGGAGAGTTGAGGATTTTAATATATAATGATTTCAATTATATCTGTCTTTAATAAGCTTTAGAGAATTTCTATTCATCCAGTTAACTAAGTTTTCAATTTCTCCAAGATAAACTCTGATACACACTACATGTCCAAATGTTTGTGGACACCCCTTCTTAAGACAATTTAAGTTGCACCCATTGCTGACAAAGATGTGCAAATGCACACACAGCTTGTCTAGTCCCTTTATAGAAGTACTGCCAATAGAATAGGACTCTCTGGAGCAGATCAACATCATGACCCTATTGGCACCATGCTGACTAATGCCAGTGTATAGTGTATATTGTGGGCTAGAGGGGTATACAGCCCCCCAGCATTGAGGTTCTATATATGTATATAACTACTCCAAGATAAACTCAGTATAATATTCTACAGTACCTTTAATCTACAGCAAGGCCAGGGCTGAGTTACGTGGAACATGACTGACAGGGCAAGTAGAAACACAAATCCAACGTTAGCTCACTGTTCTGTGAATCCAATTTTGTCAAGAACTTCAGAATATCTGAGCTGGCATAAAACAAGTTACACCGAGCATCTCTGCGTGCCGTCTTTACAGTAACCACAATTCCTCATCCTCTTAATGTCCCTCTGGCACGATGCCTGTGGCAGAAAAGAGACGCGTGTAATTGCTTGTGTGTCTATATTTATAATAATTAATCTAAATTTGTGATGATTGCAAGGCCGTGCACTCTGGGAAGCAAGCCTCAGCATATAACCGTGTTGTTTATGCCAAGAACCTCTCAGAGCATCTCATTAGCCTTGATCATGCAAATGCTGGTGGTAACCATGGTGGGGAGTCAACATTTAGAGGCCTTCCAGAAGAGACACAGCGCTGGAATGTTTAGTATGGTCTGGCACTCGCCTGTTCAGAAAGGAAGGGAAAACACTGTTCATCATACTTATATAAGACGTGGTTGCTGGTGCTTTGCTTCTCAACCTCTCTTCCGAACCCGACACAGACACATTATTAAGCACATTACTGTTTCTATAAAATTCTGCTTTGGCCAGGTGACAGGCAGGCACAATCACTTATGTCGGGAACAGGAGGCAAACTGGGAAGCTTAGTGGTGTCTGCACTAACCTGCACTGATACACACTACATGTCCAAATGTTTATGGACACCCCTTCTTAAGACAATTTAATTTGCACCCATTGTAGAGAAGTTCTGCCAATGGAATAGGACTCTCTGGAGCAGATCAACATCATGAAGCTATTGGCACCATGCTGCCTAAGGCCAGGCGTGGGCTAGAGGGGTATAAAGACCCCCAGCATTGTGCTGAGGAGCAGTGGAAGAACTGTGTTCTCTGGAATGATGGTGGTGGAGCTCCATCCAGTACTTTTGGGATGAGTTGGGTAGTTGAGAAAGATGAGGTGGGGTGGTGATCATCATGCAACCCCCTGGCCTCCCTAATGTTCTTGTTGTTGAATGCAAACAAATCCTCAAATCAATCATTCTCTAAAATCTAGTAGAAAGCCTCCTTCTCTGGACAGTAGAGACAGTTACTCCAACAGAAGCAGAATAAACTCTTTTTAATTATACCCATGATTTCAGAAGAACCAATGAATGAGCAGGTGTCCCAATACTTTTATCAATATATATATACATTATGAGATATGCCTGCCCAAGAGCATCTAGTAGTAGGCTAGTGGTGTTTGTGGTATTGAGGGGATATCATTATCAAGCTTACCACAGCAGCTGGGCTACACAAAACTACCATTAAACTACCCAGCACAAAGACATAGCCCAACTTGCCTTGTCCTGATCTTCTTTGTGAAATAGGACCTTGAAGGTCCTATTTGTGCTGGTGTTGCTACATAGTAGAACAGTGCACCGCCACTCCAGAGTCTGCTAAATCTTCCTAAAGGAATATATACTATATACACCGATCAGCCATAACATTAATACCATAATTAACACACCTGGTTTTTACACTAACTGCTCATTCTATCAGCTCCACTGATCATAAAGAATCACTGTGTAGATCTATAGTTCCAGACTGTCTGCATCTTTGGAGTTTCTTTGCAGACTCTGTTATTAGCCCTCATTTCACCCTGTTTCTCAATGGTCAGGACCCCACAGGACTGACCTCCACAGAGCAGACTGTAGAATTCTTTGGGTGGTGGGTCATTCTCAGCGCTACAGTGATACTGACGGACCTGGTGGTGGTGAGTGTGTTAGTAGTGTGTGTTGTGCTGCTGGTACGAGTGGATCAGACACAGCAGTGTTGTTGGAGTGTTTAAGGCATCCTGTGGGCACTGATGAAGGTCTAGAGGGTGGCCATCACAAACTGTGCAGCAGCAGATCAGAGAGCGTCTGGCTCTGACTTCACTGTCTCTACAAG
Source organism: Salminus brasiliensis (assembly GCF_030463535.1). Lineage (NCBI taxonomy): Eukaryota > Metazoa > Chordata > Actinopteri > Characiformes > Bryconidae > Salminus > Salminus brasiliensis. Next base: position 51,301,203 of record NC_132880.1, on the reverse strand, counting down.
TTGGACCAGCTAGGTAGGACTGTCTAATAGAGTGGACAGTGAGTGGTCAGACAGATACAGTATTTAAGCACTCCAGCAGCACTTCTGTGTCTGATCCACTCGTACCAGCAGCACAACACATACTACTAACACACTCACCACCACCAGGTTCGTCAGTGTCACTGCAGTGCTGAGAATGACCCACCACCCAAATGCTACAGTCTGCTCTGTGGTGGTCAGTCATGTGGGGTCCTGACCATTGAAGAACAAACAGGGTGAGAGGAGGCTGATAACAGAGTCTGCAGTGGAACAGATGGATCCAGTCTGGACTTATAGAACCACACAGAGCTGAGCTGCTGTATGATCAGTGGAGCTGATGCTATGGACAGTGAGTGTAGAAATCAGGAGGCGTGGTGTTAATGTTGTGGCCAATCAGTGCTGAAAACAGCTCATTTTAGTCTGTAGGTCCACTCTGTGTGCCCTCTGCACATAGTTGGTATGTTCTGTGGCAGGATGGGCGAAATGCCCAGCCAGTGTGTTTTTGTACCGCTTCTTGAGAGCCACTAAAATAGACTTTTTGACCTTTCTGTCCACCCAAACAATTAGTCTAATGTTTAAGCACCAGCCAGGTTTCTAAAATGTCAAAATCCAGTTACAAAGGCACTGCCAGGGTATTTATGAATATCAGGTTTTTGGCTGGTTTCATGGCTATAACTGATTTCATTAGGGTGAACAAAAACACAGTAATCTGCTCTAGTGTTAAGAGCCCCAGCCTGGAAATAACCTTCCCTTTTGTGGTTAAATAGTATGTCATGAAAAACACATTTTATCTACCACATTCTGACGGTTAATAGCATTCCACAGATCACATAAAGATTAGCTTCCGTCTAAGTGAAGTAATATGTGAGCAGTGTGTTAGTGACTGCCTGACTCACAGCTGAATCTGCGATCTGACATATTTCCTTTGTATCTTTTTATGTGAGCGAGTTTGTTTATTTTATTACCTGTATTATTAGCATTCCAGTCATAGGCTTTGCAATATTATTATTATGTGGCCATTACAGTAAGGGAGAGCTGATTTTTGTATTCCGTATGGCTCTTATCTGCTTGGCTGCAGGGGCTGTTTAGTGGTTCCTGTTATTGCAGCCTCCTGTCACGGTGGCCGAGCCATGCGCCCGGCCCGGCTCGCTCTCAACCTGAGGCTTTTTTCACCGCCTAACAATTCAGATTGTATAAAGCGCTGTGGCAGAAAATACAAATAGTTTGTTATTACAATGCCAGCCCTCAGTAGGCCCGGTGTGTGCTGTTTTGACTTTGAGAACAATCAGTGTTTGCAGTAAAAGAAGAACCCCCCTCCCCTCCCCGACATCTACTTTATGTTTTCCCTCCATTCTTGTAGGTCTTTCCAAATTTCTGGAAAGTCTGACCTGTGTCCAGTACATTTTCTTGTGCCTTGAGAGTCCTAGTCCTATAATAGACACAGTTATACAATTCAATACAAGCTTTCTATGAAGAAGGCTACACTAGTCCTGGGTCGGGCCTCCCTTTGCTTACAAAACAGCTTCAATTCTTCAAGTTATTTCAGATTTTTTACCCATTTCCTCCCCAATTTAGATCATGAATTACCCAACCTGCCAGCCACACCTCTTTTTTGAACTGCCGCCAATGCGATGCCACCAGGCAACCAACCAGCGGTGAAGCGCCGCATACCCTGCCACCCTGACGCACCGGCTAGCAGATGCCAGTGACGACCAGCGCCGCACTAGAGTGATGTTGGGTGAGAGTGCCATCTACCCACCCTTGAGAGAGCAAGGCCAATTGTGCTCTCTCAAGGTCCCGGCTGCTGATGGCTAGCAGCGTGATCGGGATACGAACCAGCAACAGTGCCTTAGTCCGCTGGACCACCCGGGGCCCCAACAGATTTAATCCTTCATGGCATGGTTTCTCCACAAGATGTTGGAAACATTCCTTTGAGATTCTGGTGCATGTTGACATTTTGACATGTACATGTTGCATGACTTCAAGCTCTGAATCTCCCGTTCTCCCACATCCCACTGAAGAACACATTGTCCTGTTCATGAAAGCAGAGATGATTGTTTTTTGATGTGGTGCATCATCCTGGTGGAAAGCACTGTTAGAAGATTGTGAAAATTGTGGTCATGCAGGGATGCAGTTGGTCAGTGACGATATTCAAACAGCCTGTGATCTTCAATCAACGGATGGGATGATTGTGTGATATTATTGAGCCTATTAGTGAGCCCAGAGAGTGCCAAGAACACACTCTCCACCAGCCTGGACTATTCACCCAAGGCAGGTTGGCTCCATGGATTCATGCTGTTCATGCCAAATTCTGGCCCTACCACCTGTGTACAATCCAGACTCATCAGACCAGGCTATGTTTCTCCAGTCTGCAGCTGTCCAGTGTTGGAGAGCCTGTGCTGAGCCACTGCAGCCTCAGCTTTCTGTTCTTGGCTGACAGACGTGGAACCTGACGAGGTTCTCCTGCTGTTGTAGCTCTATATCCTCCTCAAGGTTGGAGGTGATGTTCATTCTGAGCTGCTTCTCTGCTCTCCACAGCTGTACAGAGTGGTTCTCTGAGCTACTGTAGCTTTTCTGTCAGCTCCAACCAGCCTGACCATTCTCTGTAGAACATCTCTCATCATCAAGGTGTTCTGTCTGCAGAAGGGAAGATCACTGGATGGGTTGTCTTTATTCCACTATTCTGAAAAGCTCTAGACACTGTTATGCTGAAAACCAGCAGATCAGCAGTTCTAGAAACACTCAAACCAGAACAATCACTGAATCACTGAGGTCACAGTTTTTCCCCATTCTGATGGTTGATGTGAAGATTACCTGAAGCTGCTGACCTGTATCTGCACAATTGTGTGCATTGCACTGCTGCCACATAATTGGCTGATAACATAACAGCATGTAGAAGTGGGTGTATTGTCACAGAGAGTGCACATGCACATTTCTATACACGGTCACTATTAAGTGGATATTCAGTTCAAGCCATTGTGCTGTATTTCTAAAATGTACAGATAATGCTGTCATTTGAACACAGGTGTCCAAACTTTGACTATGACTGTATATTGAAAAGGTAGTTTAATATGGAAGAAAGCAAATCACTCTATAGGCACCCACAGAGACAACAAGCATGGATGGAAATTTAAGCCAGTGTGGTTAATCTAAATTTTAAAAGTTTCTTAACTGAAGAAGCCAAACTTTTACTTTTTGGGCCATAATAAAAAAAGCTAAATTAAATAAATCTTGAATTTTTAAAAGGTGTTAAGGTAACTTTTAACCTCTCTAACCTCTAAACCTCTAAAACCCAAGGTTGATATAAAAAAAAAACTAAAAAAAAAACATTTTTTGAAAGAGTTTTAAGTCTCTTTAGATCCTTTTTAATAGGACTACAGATGGATCAAGAGGTATGTATGTGTGTGTGTATGTGTGTGTGTGTGTGTGTGTGTGTGTGCACATTGGGGGTGGGAGGGGGTCTAAAGGTCTGTGGAAACAACAGGAAGTCTCCTCTTCTTGTTTTGGCTTGGGGTTGAGGGGGGGCACAAGTGTTAGGAATTTGGCTGTACTGAATTCACATGTTCTGTTCATGACTCGCGCTCAGGTCACACTCTTCACCCAGGACCGAATATCTGGCATTCCTCGATAAGCAGAGACACGACGACTGCGAGCCCCCCTGGAGGTGTGTTGTTTCTGACAGAGAGCTGAACAGACTAAATAAGGGTCCCCTGCCCTGGTCTTACATCTTTCCTAATGTCCCCCATATCGCTCAGTGGAGAGAAACGCCAGGGTGTGCTCACAGGTCAGAGTGGCTCGGAAAGCTGCATGCCCTCATCCCCTCTGAAGTTCACGCAAAGTCTCAGTTTATCAGCCCTGTTTTGTATCGAGGGCTTTTGTTTATTTAGTGCATTCTTGAGGCGAAGGATGCAGCTTATCATCCCCAGCAGATACAACTGACTGATAGAATAAAGCTTGCTGGAACTCGTGGAGAAAGTGTTTATTTTGTTACATGGCAAGGCCAGCATTGTTGTTGGATGATTTACTGTCTTAGGTGCTCTCCCCAGAAATCTGATACACCACAATATATCTAATGTCATAGTTTACAAAAATAGTATATATAATTTATACACATATTGAAATACATGGATTTTCCACTCATATCCAACATATAAGTGTCACAAATTGAAATATACATATCTGACAGCCTATTAAAAATGTGTCATTTTCAAATGTGGGACATGTATCGGAGTCATATATCAACATATCATTGCAGCCAGTTGTTCTTTTATTGTATCAGAATTTCAGGCTGAATGAACCAATAGAAATGCTACAAAATGACTTTTGCATTGATTTCCATTGAAAGTTAAGGTCTTATCCTCCTTCTGTAAAGCTGACATTTTAGCAGTGACAACATATAAACCTATATGTATGTATTTAACAATTTATGATAGAAAATTGATGATTAAACACTTAATATCTCCAAAATGTCAAATTTACAGGAGAAGATAAAACCTTCAGTAAACTTTGTTGTGTGTTTGTTGACATTTTTTTATTTTTACTTAGTTCATTACATACACAGCATGTACATACCTGTATATGTATTTACCTGTATATTTATTTACCTACAAACTATGTATGACCCAAATATTATGCCAGCCTCACTGCTGCCACATGATTAGATGATTAGATCATTGCATTAATATATGGTGTACAGGTGTTCCTAATAAATTGTTTTGTGAGTGAATTAAACATTTTTGAATTTGACAACCTTCATTTTCATTACAGTAAAGAGGGATTACAGTTGTATGGACAGGTTGGTGCAAATAAGTACATAAGAGAATGCATGACATTGGAACCGGGGTGTTCAAACTTTTGCATATGGTTGTTTGAAAAGACAGAGAATGTTTCTATGCTCAACTACAGGGTTTAATATTTAAGCAGCATTTTAAGCAATATATAGTCCAGGGTTACATATGTACAGTATATACCAATCAGCCATAACATTGGTACCTATAGTGCCTATTATTGCCACCACACAGATCTGACCAAGACTAACGTTAGCAGCAGATCCTTTTAATCCTGTAAGTTGTGAGGTGGGCGGGGCCTCCACAAGCATCAATAAGTCTCTTTGGAGCACTTTTGGCAGGTACTGACCACTGCATACTGGGAGAGAACACAAACAAGACCTGCCTGCTGATGTTCTGGAGATGTTCTGACCCAGTCATTGTCTAAAACATCACAGTTTGGTTCTTGTCAAAGTGTCTCAGATTCTTACACTTCATTATCTTCATCATCTTCAAGAACTGAATGTTCACTCATTAATATGAAGATCCACCTCTGAACAGGAGCCACTGTAGATGAAGATACATAAATTAAAACATAGATTTCTATATCGCTCCAACCCCAAATGCTCTCTGCAAGCTGATGAACCTCCTCCTCAACTCCATGACCCAGCCAAAGTCAGCTCGAAAACGTGTCTCGCAAGTTTATGACACCTATTCTGGACTCCCACCCCTCGAAAACATTTTTCTGGTTGCACTCCCCGAACTGCCGCTTAAACCAGCGTCAGCCCCCGGCCTCTTATCAGCTCTTATTGTTGTAGGAGATGGCCGGCTTGATATTAAAGTATTTTAATGCTTCCTATCATTGTGAAAGAGAACTCCATTTTCTTGAAGCCACTGCAGCACATTCAAGGACACCAGTGGAAAATGTGTCATTTCACTGAGTAACTGATGAGGGATTGTTTTAAAACTCAGCCAAATCATTTCTTTCACTTTCCTCAGAGCTTTGAACTGTATGTGGTCTGCTTTAATTAACATTAATCTGTTCACAGCTTGTTAACACATGTACCATGTTTTTTTTTTCAGTGCTCCACCAAAGTCTAGTAGAAAGTCTTCTTCCCTGGAGAGTAGAGACAGTTACTCCAACAAACGCAGGATACACTCTTTTTAATACCCTTGATATCAGAAAAATCAGTGAAAGAGCAAATGTCCCAATACTTTTATTCCTATAGTGTGCCCCCCCTTTAGACATCACTAGCTAGGACTCACATGATGCTACCAATGCTGAAAGTGTGATGCTGGTAAATGCTTCCTCCAAGATACATGGATCCAACCCCCAAACCCAGAGTCATTGGACAGCTCAACACGCTTGGAGAGTGTATATCACTTTTACTCCACTGCAGTAAATACAAATCAGGCTTTGAGTGCCCCCTCATGGACAGCTGTACACGTGCATTTCTGGACAGTGTGAGAGCTCCAGAAGCTTGATTTGAAGGTGGAGCAGCATGTGGGCTGAGGCGGTAGAGTAACACTACAGGATTTTACACTAATATGACACATTATCTCAGCTAATGTGAACTAGTATTATTTTCTCCACTGATTATTTCAGGGGGTCAAAACCTGATATCTTCCCTACCTTCACCTCAAGCCATTTCTAAATACAGTACAGTAAATAAAGACTACCAGAATCGATTGTTACAGGTCGTACAATCTAAGTGGATAAAGATTGTCAGAACTCAGAGGAAACTCTGTGGGTAGAGATGGAAAAATAAGATCCTGGCGATAAAAGTTTCCCCAGGATTTTGTTACAACTGCCTGGGAAGCTCTGCTAGCTGCACACTACATGATTTTAGCGATTTTTGAGTCACTGACTGTTTTTGGAGATTGACAACAATAGCCTCCGATCAGAGGCAAATTGGCACTGGCTCGGTCACTATGTGTCTGAACTGCTGGAAGACGCGATCCAAGAGCTCGCAGGATATTGTTAATGCCTCACAGGCCCTGCTAAACATCTAGCAGGTTTAATATCTGGACCTGTTGGCAACTCCAAATCTGATTGTAGTGATTAGCTATAGCCAATGAGAGCACAGGACATGGGGTGAGGAGAGATCCGGTGTGGAGTTTATCCATTTTCTCATCCATATCCTTTTCTTTTTCTTAGTGTTTTTTCACTGCAAATCAGCTTGGCATCACATCAGCTCTCGCGTGTGCTTTCATTACAGAATGTTCTCATCGTGGTTTTCTCCAGATAAAAGATCTTGTAATTTATGACCCAGTGTCGCTGATTGTGTGAAAACCCCACCCACTAAAAGATTCCTGATTACAAGGCAACAGGTGTTGTAGTGTTAAGAGTACCACCATCTGACCACTCTAGACGTCTCGTAGTGAAGCTGGCTCTTTGTGTTCCTCTTTGCTCTTCACTGGATATATAATGGATATATATTGTATCTTATTTTTATTCTCTACTGAAAAATGCACATAATTGTATTTAAAACAGATTTTATTAGTAAATAGTAAATATATTAGCAAAACAAGTACTTTTCTAAAGTAAATTTGTTAAAAATACATTCATGTTATGCTTTCATCAAATTCTTGTAAGTAAACTTTAATCACACTTTAAAAATCTATACAAAAAGTAATGTAATATATTTTTTATAAATATATTATTATTTAGTATACCTTTACATAAAATTATACTCCTAAATACTTGCATTGATATAGACTTTTGTACATTTGTGCAGTGTGTTAAAAATAATTACTACAATAATTCCCATAAAGCACATTTGAAATGTCAAAATTAACAATATTTGTAACATACTAAACAGTGTAATACAGTATATTCAAGTATATTTGCATTGCACTACAAAGTAAGTAGAAATGTGGTATTTTGGAAAGACAGAAGTGTGTTTGCATAATATTAGTACATATCTATACACTTGATTACCAATAGTGATGCAGTTGTAATACGTATTAAATATGTATTAATTTTATTTTAATTTAATGTAAAATATGGATTTGAATTCATATGCAGTAGTGATATTCTATTTTTATATACCACATTCTATATTTTTTTTATATCTCACTGCATGCACAAAAAACCCTACTTATTAGTCATTTCTATTTTTGCACTTGTAAATGTAAATGTAAATAATACAGTCTTTTGCACTTCTTGTTGGGTGCTAACTGCATTTCATTGGCTTTGTACCAAGTATGTTTGTATAATTATGCATATATTAAGTATAGTAAGCTTTTTAACTGCAGTGATTGTTAGTGTGATTACATGTATCATCAATCATAAAAAAGTTTGACATACTTGAGTCTATTTTTATTTCTACTAGGCTTTTGTAGTGCATATTAGTGCTGTTTAAAATATCAACCTATCACTGTCAGATCAAAATTCCAAATCTCCAAAATGTTCACTTTTAAGTAACAAAAAACAGTTTTCATAAATATTAATAAAAGTCAATGGAGAGAAATTTGTAAGTTTTATGTAGATTTTATGTTAAAAAAAACACTAAAATGAAGATGCATGTAAGTAGTAGAACAAATATTGTAAGGGTTTTAATTAAAGTGTGAAATTGTTTTTTATTTTGTACAATATGTTCAAAAATGTATAATATTCTCTCTCATGAAAGTAAAGAATATCCTTAATATCCTAATAAGCATGTTTGAATGGTAGTGCTAATAAAGATAAAACATTATTTAATTATTTTTATGCACTGAAAAAGTAAAGGGCATAACAAAGGCAATAAATCCCAGCCTTCCCCACTCTGCTGGTGGATTGATGTCAGCATGTTTATGAATGGATGTTGTCACTCCTGTTCAATAGATTCGACCTCTGACCCTGGAGAAGTGCTTCCAGGTGGCGGCACTCCGGCATCTGCCTTTATGTCACAGTGCGGCAACCTCCTGCAGTCAGCTAGCACATCGCTAATTATGAATATCGCATTACCTGCTCACCCAAATCTCCTGTCTGATCCCAAACGTGTCCCGAATTCCTCATGGAAGTGTACACAAACACAGATCCCGCGTCGCCTCAGACCTGAGCCATAATACACGGTTCTGTATACTTCTCCATATATGGAACACAGGAATTTTACCTTTACCAGGAGTTTGAGTGAACCCACTGCAGTATGGAACTGAGCTTTCTGTAACTGTGTGGGAATTTGAAGCTGCAGACGTAATTCTCAGAACTACAGCTGTATCCTAAATGATAAATTATGGATAATCACTGGTGTAAAGCCTAGCTGTGCTTTTCACAGCATTCTGAAAATGCAACTGAAATGAAAAATGTAAATTATGAGTGCATCGAATTATTAAACATTACACATTTTACCATTTTATAATCTTATAAATGAATAGGATTAATAAATGCCAATCAACCAATCAGAGCTACAGAAAACACGAACATTCATATCAGCTCATTATAACCTGTCCTTTCTTCTTTATTTTTTCTTTTTTATTTCCTTCTTTTATCCTTTCTTTTGTCCTTTTGTCCATTCATCTGTTCTTTCTACATTTCTTTATTTTGTATTTTGATCCTTTCATCCATCTTGATCTTGATTATGTTTACCATTCATCTTTTCTTTCTTTCTTTCTTTCTTTTTATTTCTTTCTTTCTTTCATCTTTTGCTCCTTTCATCTGTTTTTACTTTCATCCTTTCTCTTTTCTGTTTATGTGAAGACATTCACATTGAACAGAAAGGCTCTCTCAGACCTCCTCTCTGCACTCAGAGGAACATTGTAAAGGCCGCTGTAGTTCAGTACAGGGGTGAGGAATGCCCCAGAGTGAGAATAGCTAGTACGTGGTTGTTACTAGTTCCATGTTTGTTATTGAAGATGTGATGATAATGAGATGGGTGTTGGAGTGGCCTCAGATCCCCTTACTGAATCTAATAGTTCTATAGAGGGCAGCGCCTGGTCAGATCCTGCACCCCTACATGTCTGGTAACCTGAGCGTGAGATGGTTCTGTACCTCGGCTCTCCAGGAATGTTCTTGTGTGGACGGTGAGGTCATCTCGACAGAGAGACGCATTAATGTATGGAATGTTTCTTGCGTGAAAATCTGTGGCAGGTGACCCTCAACATACGCACTGTTAAACCCCCCTCTGGAGACTGCTGCCTTTACCTCACACTGAGTTCCAGACGGGTCATATATAGAACCTTCATCTTCCTTTTACCTTCAGAACCTTCATCTGTCTTTTACCTATAGAACCTTCATCTTTCATTCTTTCTTTCATCTTTAGATCAGTCTTTATTCTTTCTTGAACCATCGTTTCTTCTTTCCTTTTTCTTTTTACCGAAGAACCTTTATCTTTCTTGCTTTCACCTTAAGAACCTGCTTCATTCTTTCACTTTCTTCTTTCTTTTTGTTCTTTCACCTTTAGAACCCTCATCTTTCGTTTGCCTTCAGATTTCTTCTTTCTTATTTTCAATCCCCATAGAAAAACTTTTTTTTTCTGTCTTTCACTTTTCAAACCTTCATATTTCTTTCTTTAATCTTCAGAACCTGTTTCATTCTTTCACTTTCTTTCATCTTTTGTTTTTATTAACTTTCTTTCTTTCAACTTTAGAATCTTCATCTTACTTTCTTTTTTGTTTCTTACTTTCTTTCACCATAGACACCTTTTTTCATTCTTTCATTCAATCTTTGTCTTTTTTCTTTCTTGTTCTCAATCACCATAGACATTTATTCTCTTTCTTTCACCTTTAGAACCCTTGTCTTTCTTTCTTTTATCTTTGGAACCTTTATTTGTCTTTATTGTACCTTCAGAACCTTCATCGTTCTTTCTTTCATCTTGAGAGCCTTCATCTTTCTTTCTTGCGTGTCTCTCTTGTTCCATGTCATCATTAGTTTTCCTCATTTGTCAGTGTGCTGTTGGCTATGGTGCCTTCTAAGCACTGTAATGATGCAACAAGGCTGTTCTGGGTCTAGTCATCATGAAATGGTCAGACAGTGTAAATTACAGATGACCTCTCCCTAAAAACACAACTCTGACATAACAGTGACAGAATGTGTTCCACACACACTCCAGCACACACCACCTCTGAACTGCGCATTCCTGACATCCAGAGAGCAATTCTTCATTCTGTCTGCATCTTGCCTCCTGCACAGTATTACCCGACTAGATATGTATGGCATCCTCACAGATGATCCAGACTGTCATTCATCAAGCCTTTTAATTGCTCTTCAAATCAAGTCAGGTGTAAAATGCCTAGAAGGCTCCTGTCTAAAGAACGAGGCATATTCCAGACTAGCAAATCAACATTTTCCATGTCAAGACCAGTGTGAGTAAGGTAACACAGGGCTGGCATTTACACTTTATGAACCATTGTCTGTATGTAGAGAATATCCTAAAATCTATATCTTAATAAATCTTAATATCTTAATAGATATGCCAAATATTCTTTGGGGGGACTTTACCCCCTAGAACTGTTAAAGAACTGTTAAGCATTTATAAACCTTGATGTTTAAGAGTACCACAGCCAGCCCACTCCTTACATTGACACTGACCTTCATACAGTGGCTTGTATGAACAATATTCAACCCCTGTAAAAGTGATCAGATTGAAATCCTTTCCACAATACAATGCTGCCAATGCAAACACCATGCCTAACTGCAGGGCTGGTGCTTTTCGCATCATCTATCCTCAAAACCTTATCCCCCATTTTCATGGGCTTAGTCTGATGCATGCATTCTGGTGGTTTTTTAGTAATGGCTTCTTTCTAACTACAGTGGATACCCGTGTGTCCCCAGTGTCTTCTTTTTTGAAAACAAAAACATGATGAGCCCAGCATTTGGATCAAATGATTTTAAAATGATGACCAGGTGCGTCCAAACGTGGTTCAACCCCAACTGCTCCTCAGGTTTATTGGCACAATATACAAACCTTCAGCTGTTTGCAATAAACCAATTAAACAAGAGCAATTTTAATAGCTTAACACAACTAACAGAACAAGAGCTTTCTCCAAACTCAACACACAATACCACTTTTCATCACAACAGCTCGTCTTCAAATTTGTCAACCACCAAATTTGTGAACAGAATCCCTCATAAGAGCACAAAATAAATCAGATGGCAAATAAAGTTCATTTTCAACTGTCCACTTACCTGAAACAACAGGATAGAATAGAGGGTAGATTATATAAAAAGATAAGCAAGGATGGGGCAGCTTTTTCAGTCCTAGGTGAGAGTCCAAATGACTTGTGGGAAGAAACTCCTTCACATCCTCTCTGTGTTTGCCCTCAGGGAGCGAAAGTACACCCCTAACCGCAACAGAGAGAACAGTCCATTGCTTGGATGGCTGAGGTCCTTTACAATCTTCCATAGCCTTGATCCAGCTCCAGATAGTCTGTAGTTCAGGGAGCTCAGTCCGAATTATGCTCTCAGTTGTAGGTGGTTGAGTCGCTGAAGGACCTTCTTCACCAAGGAGTCAATGTGGCAAGACCATGACAGACCCTGTGAGATGTGAACTCCAAGGTACTTGAACTTCTACTTTTTCCATTGCTGCTCCATTGATCCTCACAAGTCAGGAGGATGAGCTTTTGCAGTCCATTGCTGTCTGCAGCCCGTGCCACAGTCCACTCTGCTGTCACTGTAACTCATAGCGTTGTTTAGCCTCTTTCATTACCCTTCTTACACCGTAGCGTACAGCCTTGTACTCTGCAATGTCACCAGTGATTGTAGGCAGTAGTGTGAGTGTTCAGAGCGTCGCGGATGGTTTTATCCACTCAAGGCTTCTGGTTGGGAAACGTCCTGACTGTAGATTTTGGGACCATATCGTCCACCAGTTTCCCAATGAAACCCACAACCATTTCCTTAAACACTTTAATGTTCTCAGAGCTGCATTGGAACATGTCTCAGTCATCCAGGGCGTTCTGCAGAGCGACCACTGATTGATCCGACCATGACGCCACCTGCCTTTGTACCAGAGCTTCCCTCCTTAGCTTATATTTAGGCGTAAGAAAGATGGCGGCATGACTCGACTTGCCAAACGGTGCAAGACATTGAGCGTTTTAGCTGTCCTTTAAATGAAGTGTTGCAGTGGTCCAGTGTCCGGGTGGGGCAGGTGATGTGCTGGTAAATGTTTGCCCTCATGTGTTTGCCTCAGGCAGGATATAGACCATGCAGATAACGGTTCATGTAAACTCTCTAGGAAGGTAGAAACTTGAGCAGTTCCAAGCTGAGTGTACAGGAGCGTGCAAGAGTACCAATGCTGGCATGGTCACACCAGTCCACCTCCCTTCAACTTCCTGACTTCTTTGTTATATGGTCAGAACCAGATAAATAAGCCACAGATATTCTGGGATTCTGTTATGTGGACTGATTAAACAAAACCTTTTCGGGCCTATATACGTAGCAGCGGTATGCCTGGAGGAGAAAGTATGTTGAAAAGAACAGCCTGCCTACAGTGAAGCATGCCGTTTGCTCTGTGATGCTCTGGGGCTGCTCTTCTTCCTCTAGTTCTGGAAACCTTCCATTGTATGTTCAATCACGTATCTGGCAATCCTAGTAGAAAACCTCATGTCTTCTCTGAAGAAGCTGAAGATTTGTTGATTGTTATTGGACCTTCCAACAGGACAATGATCCCAAGCATACCTCAAAGTCCACCAAGGCTTCTGGAGTTCTGGAGTGGTCATCACAGTCGCCTGACTTGAGGCCTATCTTTGGTGGGATTTGAAGAAGGAGGTTGCAGCAGCAAACCCAAGAATATCAGTGAACTGGAGGCCACTGCCCATAAGGAATGGGCTATGATTTCTCAGGAACGCTGCCAGAAGCTGGAGTCTAGCTATGCATCAGAAAAGTGCTATATTAAGTACTAAAGACGCTTGTCATGAACGGGTTAAATAATTTAGTTTATTGGGAAAAAATATGACAACACAAAATGTCAAATTTTAACTTATAATCCAGACCAATCTGATAATGTTTAGTGGTTAAATACTATTGCAAGGCACTGCATATTGAGCATGTTGAGCTGGCTTTGGTCCAGACAAATCCAGAGTGTGCATAAAAACTGTTGGGGCAGGACTGCCTGCCCATAAAACATTACTATTGAGCCCCAGGTCCTGGCCTGCTTACTTAGTGTTAACGGATCTGTGTAAGGAGAGAGGGTAGAGGTCAGTCTGTAACATCAGTTCAAACCCCACCCACCCATACAAGGCCCCAGACACCCTGGGTGTCTTTCACTCATTCACTTGTCACTCTATGGATTATCCTGGTAAATGTGACGTCTGTCAGTGTATATGTACGCCTCACTCTATCTGTGTGTGAGTGCAGTGGAGAAGCATCTCCTCGTCAGACGTTACTTTTTATGTTCTGCAGGGTTTGTGGGATTGATTCTGAAAGGCCCATGGGATGTTGAATGGAACAACAGCGACAATACAGTTCCTTTAATCTATCCGTAAGGCATTTTCACTCCGCCAAGCCTGTTGATTAGTCAACGTGTCTTTGGGTTCCAACACACATCATGTTTTATATTCCCATGAATGAGTGAGATCTAATGGTTGTGAACACTCACTCTTAAAATTAAAGGTTAATGGGTTGGATTTACAGTAAAGATCTAGGAAAACTCCATGTAAGTCAAAGAAGTTAAAGAAGCTCTAGAACATTAGACTGTGTTTAACTGGTCAGGGTTCAATAATGAGAGAAATACATCAAAGTGAGAAACTGTGAACCTCAAACATTTCTGTCCTTCTTCAAAAGATGATCCAGGAGAACCAGAAAAGAGCTGCAAAACAGGCCAATTTCAAAATCACAACACTGTTACATCACAGTCTTGACTTGTTATATTTACACCCCTCAACATTTACATAAACTCCGCCCACAAAAGGAAACTCTATTCAAAGCTGGAGAAACTGTAAAATGCAACTGCGACTTTGAGAGAATATGATGTTGTTGAGACTGGAGAGCAGCTCATCACCTCCACAGCTTTTCCTGTGCCAGTGTCCACAGAAGGGCAATGCCAACTTGACACAGCCCAAAGCGAAAGCTGGGGAGTTGCTAGCTTTCCTAGCTTTTTTGCCCTCCAAAACTAACTGGACTCTCTCAGCTGAACCAAACTTTAGCTGAACTCAAATCAGAAGGGAAAGAGCGGCTAATTTTTTTCACCGGTAAGACGAATGGGGCTAGGCTACAAGCTAACCAGCTACAATCTCCTCAGCTTGCTAACAGCACATTGCACTGAGAGGACACAGTGAGAGGACAGCAGCCCAGGGACCCGGGGATAATTACAGTGTTTTTGTTACAGTGATAAAACTATGCTATAAAATTGGGTATTACTAATTTGTTGCTGGTACTCTAAACCAGCCAATCAGAGCAGAGCTTATTGTTTATTTTTTTACAAGCCCTTCCATAATAGGAAAATCAGTGTGTTTTAGTCTTAGGTAAAATAACAGTGTGGTAAATAGGCTTCCTAAATAGCATGTCAATGAAGGCATTTTTGGCACTTTTGAGAGTGTGAGAGTGTGAGCAAGGGGAGATTAGTACTTCAATACAGAGGAATTATTTCCCTAGAAGGGAAGAGTGAGTGTGTGTTGAAGTATGTGTGTGATACACCGGTATCTGATTCAGATGAAGAATGTGGATAAGGAGGTGTTTTTGAACCTGTAGGTATTGAGGAATAACCTTGAATTGACTTATCTCGTGTGACGGTGTATTCAGCAAGCATCAATGGATAGAGATTAGGATGTTGTACAGGGGTTAGCTATGCATTATCCCGCTGAGTAAACAAATAGTTATGGATAAAGAATGTGATGGTCTTTGGTAAACATACTTGAAGTAGGTAATAAAATAATAAGATGGTTCATTTACTGCAAGTGTTTCCCTGTAAGTGAGTGTGGCAGTCGGAGAGGGATTACCAGCATGCAGCTGGGCATGTCTCATGCGGTAGCTAAAAACAAAAAATGTCAACAGTGTGGTTGGTAACCGCATCTGCCTGGGACTTTTATGGCACCTTGATTCTTCAGGCCACACCTTTTCAAAGCAAAGCACAGCTCAAATACCAGAAAAAGAAAACCTCCTGTGGATGAACTGTAAAAGTAAACATGGATTTCTGAAGTATGTCAAATGTATCAACCCTTAGAAGTCACATTTATCATCTAAATTAATAAATGCATGTTGTAATTTACAATGGGATACAATAGTATTTAGACAGTGATGTGGTTTTGGTTCCTGAAATGTAGACTTTAAGCTTAAATCCAAGAGAAAAAAGAAGAAAATAATTGAACTGTTTAAAATCTACAGACCTTTTTTCCTTTTTTTCACAAGCTAAGTACTTGGACGTTTGATGGCCAGGTCTGCAGTTGACTCCAAGTGTTTACACAGATAGGGTGGAACATGGGCTAGGTGGGTTGGCATTAATTCATGCTTATTGGTTGGTGTGGCACAATGGATAACACCACTACCATAACATTTGAGAGATTGGGGTTCGATTCCTTGTCTACAACAATAAGAGCCCTTGGGCTAGGCTTTTAACATTACATTTGCCCATCTCTGTAATACAAGTAACCATGCAAGTTGCTCTGGATAAGAAAATGACAAAAAAGGTATCCCTGTCCAAATATGGGGAATATGGATCTCCTGCTATGATAGCTTGGTTCCGGACATGGAGGAGGTTACATACCCTCTGACAGAATGCTGAATCCAGGCACAAAGGCCTTCTCCTAGCGTGCTATGCATGGGAGTCTCCAAGGACCTTGGCGCTGGCGTAAGTCATCAGAGCTTGAACCTGAACAGGAGCTTGTGTATAGAATGTATATTGGCACTCTCACTTTGGCGCTTCATTGCACGGCATGTTTGGTGTCCGACGACCCACAGGCTTTTCGAAGCAGCTGTCTGACGATCTAAAAACGAAGCTAATTGGTGAAACAAAGCAGATGAGGCTATAAAAAGGTCTAAGCGCACTTCAGGCAGATGATTTCCACTGTCTGAAATGTCAGAAATCAATAGCAGTTATGTAGAAGGCAAGCTCTGGAAGACCAGGCAAAGGCCCAGCAAAACTGTTTGTATGCTGGACAGAGAGGCAAAGCAAAAGCCCTGGAAGACAACCAAGGGTCTGCAAATAGGTTTAGCCAAAACACAAGTGGTAGCACTACTACTACTACTACTACTACTACTACTACTACTATTACTACTACTACTACTACTCTACTGTGCAGTGTTGCTTACACCGGATTTAACGGAGCTCGTTTAATTAACAAACGATCTAGGAAATACCCTTCGATCAACCTTAGACAAAGTAGCACCGTTTAAAAATAAAATGATGAGGCAAAAAAGGCTTGCACCATGGTACAGTGATTATACTCGTACCTTAAAACAAACAGTGCGGAAACTAGAGCGTAAATGGCGGACGACCAAACTAGAGGTGTTCCACTCTGCGTGGAAGGACAGCCTTAGTCAATATAGAAAGGCACTCATTAAAGCTCGCTCAGTGTATTTGGCCTTGCTGATTGAGAAAAACAAAAACAATCCCAGAATTCTTTTCCCAGATCTCTAAACTTACTAAAAGCCAGGCAGATTCTCAACCCCAGATCCCAACATCTTTAACAAGTCATGTTTTTATGGACTATTTTAATAATAAAATAGAAAATATTAGACAACAAATCCAACCCTGCTTATTAAATCAAACATGGTCATCACCTGATGTAGTTGCTTTAGAACATAACTTAGTTGTAGAACAAAGGCTGGAAGCCTTCTACCCACTTCCACAGCCAGAACTAGAAAAAAATATTTCCTCAGCTAATTGTACAACATGTACACTCGACCCGATTCCCTCTAAATTGCTAAAAGAAATTCTCCCAATTATAATCAGACCTCTTTTAACAATTGTAAATTCATCCCTTAGCCTTGGGCATGTACACCAAGCCCTTAAAATAGCAGTTATAAAACCTTTAATCAAGAAACCAAATCTTGATCCTAGCGTATTATCTAATTATAGACCCATCTCCAACTGAGTGAAAATTGCATGTATGAGAAATTCCAGTCTGGATTTAGACCCAATCACAGCACAGAGACAGCCCTAGTGAAGATTACAAATGATCTCCTTCTTGCCTCTGATCAAGGCTACGTATCTTTATTAGTCCTACTAGACCTTAGTGCAGCCTTTGATACAATAGATCATACTATATTACTAGAAAGATTAGAGGAAATGGTTGGAATCACAGGGACAGCCCTATCATGGTTCCAATCATATCTAACGGGACGCTATCAATTTGTAAAGATAAACGATTTATCTTCAAACTACGCAGAAGTAAGATTTTTTAATTTTAGGACCGCTATTATTTACATTATACATGTTACCACTGGGCTCAGTTATAACCAGACATGGCGTTAATTTCCATTTCTATGCAGATGACACACAGCTCTATATATCAGCCAAACCTGACGATAAATTTAGACTACAGAAAATGGAGGACTGTGTAAAGGATATAAAACTCTGGATGTCACATAACTTCCTTCTCCTCAACAGTGACAAAACCGAGGTTCTCCTTTTAGGTCCAAAAGACTCTAGAAATAAACTGTCAGACTTAATGTTAGACTTGACTGATGCTTCCATCATTCCTGGTTTAGCAGCTAAAAATCTTGGCGTCACATTCGACTCAGATTTATCATTTGAGCAACATATAGCTAATATTATTAGAACAGCCTTTATGCAGCTTAGGAACATCTCCAAACTAAGAAACTCCTTATCACTACAAGACGCAGAAAAGCTAGTACATGCTTTTATTACCTCAAGGCTAGATTATTGTAACGCACTACAGCAGGAACCTCAATAAACTTCAGCTGGTGCAAAATGCTGCAGCCAGGGTCCTTACTAAAACTAGAAAATTTGACCATATCAGTCCAGTTCTATCAGCACTTCATTGGCTCCCAGTTAAATTCCGTATCGAATACAAAATTCTTCTATTAACATATAAAGCCCTACATGGCCTCGCTCCTGAGTACCTGCAGGATCTTATTGTATATTACGAACCATCAAGACTACTTAGATCTCAGGGTGCTGGCCTCTTACTCGTTCCCAAAATTCAGAAAACCTCAGCAGGGGGAAGAGCCTTTTCTTATAAAGCCCCCCAACTCTGGAATAACCTTCCAGATAATGTTGGGGACTCAGACACAGTCTCAATCTTTAAATCTAAGCTGAAAACTTATATGTTTAGTTTAGCTTTTGGTAATTAATGTTTCTTAGATAAGGGCTGCAGGTCCAGGGGTTCGCGGATCCAGGGAATTGTAGTACACTGAGATGCTGGAGCTGTCGTCTCGCTGCGATCACTCAGGTTTGTTGACGGTGGAGCAGATAGATGCTGGTGTTCTCAGGGTGCGCCCGTGTCCGTGTTACCTTCTGGCTCTCTCCTTTTAATTATGCTGTGATAATCAGACCTGCCGGAGTCGTCAGACATACCCAGATGCTGATGCTCAACATTCTCTGCCCTCCATAAAATTCCTCTTAGAACTAACTTTTCTCTTTTTACCTTCTTCGAGTAAATGGCCACCCAGCCCGACCTGCTGGAAGATTGCCCGCTGAGGTCCCCTCTACCTGCGTCTAACCAGCTGCCACCTACCAGTCTGGCCAGCGGGTCCCCCCCAACCCGCCACCACCCATGGCTCACCCGCCTGCCGCTGCTGCCTGTTTGGTGGCCGTGCTGAAACCTAGATGGACTAATATCACCACTTTTAACTTTCTGTTGTATCTGCTTTGGTAATTTTTAATGTTTAATGTTTAAAATAGTCTGGCCAGAGGAGGATGGGTCCCCCTTGTGAGTCTTGGTTTCTCCCAAGGTTTCTTCCTCCAGCTCTGAGGGAGTTTTTCCTTGCCACTGTCGCCGTCGGCTTGCTCATGGGGGTCTTTGACCCTTCATGTTATTTCTTCTTTCTTCTCTGTCTCTTCTCTGCCTTTATTAAGTACTAATTATGTAAAGCTGCTTTGTGACGACAATAGTTGTAAAAAGCACTATACAAATAAATTTGACTTGACTTGACTTAACTTGACACCAACATGATATGCATGGTGTTGAGTGTCAGCAGAAGAAAATCTTACTGCTAACACAACACAAAAGGGACTGCTGAAGTAAAAATACAAGTCTCTGGGCACAATAACCACAAGAAATAACATTTACTGAAAAGAATCCCTTGCCAACTGTTAAGCATAGGGGTGGATCTATTACGCTTTGGGGTTGTGTAGCAGCCAGTGGCACAGAAAACGAGTGGGAGGATGGAAGAATTAAGGAAAATTCAATATCAGCAAATGAAAGCAAATGTGAAACTGGAAGAGACTGGCCTCTACAACAGGGCAATGATCCCAACCCTTAAAAATATTCTATAATTTTAGAGCAGATCTTAAAAATGATGGGCAGCAAGGTGGCCTAAGAATATCACAAAATTAAAAGCAATTAGAAACAATTCCTCAAAGTAACTGGTTACAGCTTGCAGAGTTCTTTAAAATAGGCTGCTGCAGAGCTGTGTTCACCCATCTGCCATAAACATGTACATTTTTCTCTCTTAGTTAATTGTTCTTTTTCTTTTTTAAAGAAATTCAGCTGCTGACTGTAGAACCGAAACATGAAAAAAAAAAAAAGCTGCAGACGTAGGTCTGAACGCTCTGAATAGTCCAGCTCTTTGAAGTACAGGTGTAACTCTATCCTGAGCTGAGTCAGAAAGGGGCACAATAGGACCCTACAGTCTATTCACAAAGTCCAGTGACCAGAGGCCCACCACCGGATTCTTCTTAAGCCAGAAAGCGCAGTTGCCTCCTGGTTGTCACTTATCGTTGTGACCCCATCACTGACAGGACGTAACCCCTGTCTTCTCTCTCTCTCACATATGCTTTTGTCTCTGGTGTCTGCTCTTTTTCTTCTCAGCTCCAAAACATACAGGTTTCTGGTTCACTGCCTCATAAGGAAAGAATGAAGCGAAAAGCAGGAGTCTCGCAGAGGCGGAGCTGACACGCAGAGCTGTTCATTAAGAGTTCGCTTTTGCAATTCTTTGTCGTTCTGGTGACCCCAAGTCCTATTCCATCTAATTGGAGGAGTGAAATCAGTGACCTGATTCACAAAAGACAAAAAGTTAAAAACATTTCTTTCATTTTCTTGAATTTCTTTATTACTGTTTTAAAATACAATAAAGAAAAGGGGCCTGGAGCAAAGGTTTGGGTACCCTGCATGGTCAGAATCTTGTAAACTCTTTCTGTAGCAGATATCCTGTCTTTCAGTTCTTGTTTGGGGGATTTTCACCCATTCTTGCTGCAGAGGGTTCTCAGGTTGTCTTGTCTATCTACTGATGTTTGATGATGTCTTAGCTAGGGGGACTGTGAGGGCCATGGTAGAACCTTCAACTTGCTCCTCTTGATGTAGTCCATTGTGGATGCTGTGTATTGTGGAGTGTTTGGCATCATCATCCTGCTGTAGAAGCTCCTCCTCTTTTCATCTTCAGCTTTTTTACAGATGGTGAGCTGTTGGAGATGTTTGCTGGTGTTGAAGTAAAATGTCCCCTATGCCACTGGCTGCAGCACAAGTTCAAAGCACGATTGATCCACCCCCTACTTAACAGTTGGAGAGGGGTTCTTTTCATAATATTCTGTAAGATTTGTTGAAGCAGATCTTTGCCAATTGCGATTAAACAGATTTATTTTACTTTTCTAAAATGAATCAGGCTTGTTTAGAAATTAATTTGGAAAACTGATACTGAATTTTGTGTTGCGGACACAGAAAATCCTTCCATGAACATCATATTTGTGCACTAATCTTGCACCGTTTGGACATCCATTTGTTTTCTACTCACATAACTTTTCACAGTAGCAGATATTTTGTAAGATCAAGTCAAGTCAAGTGGGTTTTATTGTCAACTACATACAGAGTACACAGTGAAATGAAACAACGTTCCTCCAGGACCATGGTGCAACATAGACAGTGCATACAAAACACAAGTGCAACACAAACATGACCACAGGTCCTGTTTTTTTTTTTTTAAGCAAAACAGTTTTTGCTTCATTTGCATTTGCTTCTGTCGTTGCCAATGATTTTAACAGCCACTGTTGGTCTTCATGTATTTGCATCAACCATTGATCATGCCTCCGGAGATGTATAATATAATATAAATAAACAGAAATCAGTTCCTGATAAAAGTTCAGTGGTTATCTATGGTCTTAGAGGAACCAAGTTGACCAAATATTCTGAAAGATCTAAAAGCTCTAAGTTGTAAAACCAACAAATCAAATTAAACACACACACACACACTGTTGTAGCCAGTTTGACACACCAGGAGGACTAAACAGTGAAACTAATAACTAAATATTGTGTAAAATGTAGTAAAAGTCAAACTCTTTTGCTTTATTTATTTATTTATTTATTTTTATGTGACTTGTTGATTTGTGAGAGCTGAACTAAAAGTAGCTGGTTTGGTCATATTGGTTATTAAGGCTATTTATTATTTTTCGTAAATGAGTACATGTATTGATGTTCATTAACATTCACATGGGTGGAACATTATCTCTGATTGGGTGTGTACATACTTTTTTACTGGGACCCAGTTGGGCTTCATAAATGATCCCCATTAATACAGCCCACCTGAATCTCACATGGGTCCAACCTAGGCCCCATTTGCAGTGTACAACATCTACTGGTCCTATCACTGACTCTGTTGGGCATCCTTATGTGGGAACCCAAGAACCAAATGTTCTGGTTCCCAGTTGGGCAACCCATACATGCCCCACATGTAAATATTAGCTGAGATAATTTTAGAGGTATTTAACCCCCCCACCCTTACACACACACACACACACTTGTACACCGCCACAATCGTACTATTTACAACAATCTAACCATGGCACACTTTGTCCCCAGTGCCCTCTTTATAGAAACCAGAACATGACTACCCTACATTATGACCAGGGGTGCCTAAACCTTTGCACTTGCCACTGTATATTTATTACTCTACCTTTAGATCTTCCAATATTAATCTTTTTGAAATATGTTCTTTTTTCAGTCACTGTCTATGGCTACAAACCTTCAGTCTTGAAGGTGTAAACGGCTGTATTTGTTTGTCTGACACAGTGCTAGTCCTACGTCCCACCAGCTTCCCCTCTCTGGCCTAATGAGCCCCATCAAGTGACCCACAAACCCTCCCCCTGAACAAAACACCTCATTCATGTGCACTGATCACTGCCAGCATCTCTCCTCACTGACTGAGCGCGAAAGGGAGCTCTGAAAGACTGTTTGTTTGGATTCTGCTAGAATTGTTCCTCACTACAAAAGGATACAAGAACTTTGACATGCGACGGCAGGTTAATGTAAACAAACAGGCTTCCAGGATGAAGGCTGGAAGGAGTGTGGGGCATGTTCTGGTTCATTCTTTCAGACTATTTAACCCTTAGGTGTGCAGCAATGTAATGATCTGCCATTAGAAGATATAGGGAATTAGACTGGGCAAAAAAAAAATGGCATACCACAGCCTTCAACCCTGTACCCCAAGCTTTCCACTAGACCCCATGAACACACCCCATTAATAACTGACCCACCCAATTATTAGATCACTGCACAGGTTTACAATTTAACACCTAATTAATAATCTGATTAATAATGAATAAACCTATACACAGATTCGAAATATGACATTTTAAAATTCCATGTTTGACTTTGACCCATCAGAATTCTAGTTTATTCCTCTGCCCCATTAAACTGAACCAATAAAATGGCTGTAAGGTGTTTACTATGCTTCACTTCCTACTTAGCCAATAACACTCGCTCACACACCCAGCTAGGTGTGTTTACAGCACTGAGACAAGGAAAGGCTATGAGTTTATAGAGTCTTACATTACTTGTGGTACAGTCAGCATTGTGGCAATAACAATTGCGGAAAGAACTGTTACATGGAATTAAAGATGGGAAGACTTGTTTAAGTGAGCAGGTCTTATAGCATTAGATAAGCTACGGCCTAAAACATTGGGCTTGGGACAGCAGTGGAAATTGGACTACAGTTCAATGGCTATAAAGATTAATGTTAATCTTAACCTAGATAAATACAGTAGATACGTTTCTGGATATGGCACCATCATCAGCTTCCTAATTACCACTGAAGGCAGAAATGCAAGAAATATTGCCAGCATATTAAATTTACAAGCACCAACCTTAACAAACAGAGAATTTACAGGAACTGCAGTTTTGATTATTAGTGATTTCATAAGAAGTCAATGTCATAAAAAGTTCATGTCAGGCTATTCATTGATGTTTCATGAGGTAGCTTACAATCATGAATTCATCATTCAATACAAGGCTACAATTTTATTATGTAACCATGTACTATCATTTACAGTACATACAAATGCATATACATATCTTTGCACATCCCAACTTCATCTCTAACAGGGTCAAACACTACACTACATGGGCAAAAGTATTGGAACACTTGCTCACTGGTTGGTTCATCTGAAACGAAGGGTTGATCCTGCTTTTGTTGAACTAACTGTCTCTACTGTCCAGGGAAGAAACCTTACTAGATTTAGGTGTGAGAATTTAATTATTATTATTATTATTATTATTATTATTATTATTACCATTAACCATCATTACTCTGATAATCTCTACTATGATTATGGATTATGATTATGATATTTGTGGACACCCCTCCTAATGAATGCATTCTGCTCATTTGAATTGCACCCATTGCTGACATAGATGTGCAAATGCACACAAACAGTTTGTCTAGTCCCTGTAGAGAAGTACTGCCAATAGAATAGGACTGTCTGGTGCAGATCAACATCATGAACCTAGGCATGGGCTAGAGGGTTATAAAGCCCCATCCAATACTTTTGGGATGAGTTGGGGATAAGGTGCATTGGTGATCATCCAACATCCTGACCTCACTAACACTCTTGTTGTCAAACACAATCAAATCCTCACAGCAATGGCCATTCTCCAAAATCTAGTAGAAAGTCTTCTTCTCTGGACAGTAGAGAGAGTTACTCCAACAAAAGCAGGAGAAACTATGTTTAATACCCTTGACTTCAGAAGAAACAATGAATGGAACAGGTATCCCAATAATTTTGTCTATAGAGTGTATCAGCTCACCTGGGCAGAAGAACAGTCTTGGTAAATAGTTCTGTTCAGAGGAGGATGGGTCCCCCTCGTGAGGCTTGGTTCCTCCCATAGTTTCTTCAGAGGGAGTTTTTCCTTACCACTGTGGTGTTTAGCTGCTCACCCAGGTGCTACAAAGTGATGTACAAATCAATTTATTTTAAGTTAAAAATGTATTTTAAGTAAGTTAAAATAAGTAAGTAAGTAAGTTATTGTATTTTATTTTATTGTATTGTATTCAGTGACCAGAGCATTAGGATGAACTCATCCCAAAAGTACTGGATGGAGCTCCTCCACCATCATTCCAGAGAACACAGTTCTTCCACTGCTCCACAGCTCAATGCTGGGGGGCTTTATTCCCCTCTACTATCCCACGCTTGGCATTAGGCAGCAACATGGTGTCAATAGGCTAATGATGTTTATCTGCTCCAGAGAGTAGATTAAATTGCCTACTGCATTAAATAGAAAGCTTGTCCAAAAACATTTGGACATATAGTGTAGTAAGTAGGCCTTGTGAGAATAGTTAATTGCATAATTGTCTACAACTATCATGAACACAAGCCTTAATAAAATACATGGATGAAGGCATGTACTCTAAACACACACACACACACACACACACACACACACACACACACATACACTAGGCTTGTATTTGTACAGGAATACATTCTCTGAGCATGTGTGATAGTACTGTCACTGTACAGTCCTGTTATTGTTGCTCTGTGCGGATCTACAGATATCTGACAGTAAAGTGATTAGATAAAACGTTCACCAGAAAACAAACAAGGAAAAATATTAATATTATTAATTATGATGATGATGATGATGATGATGATGATCATTATTATTATTATTATTATTATTATTATTATTATTATTAATAGCTGTGAATTGATAATATCCAGCATTCATTGGTGTGCGTGATTATGGAGTGTGTGTGTGTGTGTGCAGACATGTCCTCAGCGTCATGGTTAAGTGAGTCAGGAGATAAAGGAGAAGCTCTCAGATGTAAAGCAGACTTCAGGCTGTAGAGGATGTAGAGAGCTGAATGAAAGCAGTGGATTTGGGACAGGATGCTCTGGTCACTTGAAAAAACAAGAGCGAGCAGAGTGATAAAGGTGTCGGTTGTCTCTCTCTTTCTCTCTCCCAGTGTCTCTCTGTCTCTCTGTCGACAGAGCTATTTGTCCCCATTAGCATCAGCATTCCTCCTTAATCTTCAACACTCTGCTGGAGGGCAGAGCAGAGAGCCCTGATACCCTCCTCTAAACTATCCATGTTTTAAAGAAAGTGAAAATTTGCATTATAAAAGTATATACCCAGCTAACGGAGAATGTTATAGGAAGGTATAATGTTTAGTATATAATAGTAACCTTTCCAAAACTAAACATACAATAAATAAAATACAATAAAAACACTGATAAACTGATTCTCAATCACACTGATATCAGATTGATCAATGTGGTCATAAAACATTTTGCAAACATAAGAATTGGAGCATTTATTAAAACATAGAACAGAATATTTAATGAATTTACACAGATAATAAAAGAGGTTATATTATGAACTTGCATTACTGTTTGAAATGTGCTTAACAAAAAAGCCCAAATTCAATTGTAAAAATAAACAAATACATCTAAAAAAAAAAAGAACCAGAATGTTCTATCCAGGATAAGGCTGTTGTTATGCAAGTTCCATCCTAAACACATTATAGTATTAAAACAATTTGTAATAAAAAACTTTTCCTCTCTACAATAAAGGTGGATTATTGGCCAATCAAATATTGTATAACTTTGCAAAACAGAAAGAAATGAATATGGCATTTAATCCATTTTTAAAAAACAAACCCTTTATGATAATTGATTAATTAATTTGAAAAAGTGGCGTGTACAAAGCTTACAGCACATTCTATGTTATATTTAATTTTTAATTTTTCTTTTCTTTAGAAAGTTTGTATGTTTGCACATGATTTTTATATATATATATATATATATATATAGTATTATTTTTACATTCCCAAAAAAATAAGTTGAACTTAGAAAGTGTCTTAATTCCATGGCCTACTTTTTCTGTTAGGAAAGTGATGTAGGTGCCAGCATACACACTTCCGATATCTCAGGAACTCGACTTCCTGGCCCTATAGAATTCCTCTGATTCAAACGAACTCCATCAGTATGGCGCTGCTCCGTGCACTACTGCTGTGCATTAAAGCCCTTTGATGAATGTTCATGATGTGGGATGGCAGGGGGGTAGTTTGTATTAAACATGACTCCCAAGACAATCCCAGCACACATAAACAAATGTGGACAGGATGGAACAAGAGACACTACCTTCAACACACTGTCTCCATACAGACTGTAAACAGCAGAAAGACAGACAGCAGTGTGATGACTGTTTCCGGAGCTATTTGAACTTACAGGATGGATATTTTTTCTGAATGTTTACTTATTTAACTACAGGGGCTCGTACTGTATGTGGGCCTACACTTGATTTCCTCACTCTCATAGCTGCATAATATACAGCTGTGCTGGGGAGTTTGCATACGCTCGTCATGGACACGAATTACTTTGAACTGTTCTTTTTTTGGGGGGCAGAATGAATTACAACATGAACAGATGTATGATGTGTTTTTGGGGTCATTGTCCTGTTGCAACACCCAATTCAACCATCTAGCTGAAGATTTGAGGTTGTGCTGAAGAACTCTGAGGTAGGACTCTATCCACTTTGTGCAATGTACCCGTTCCAAAAAGCCACCATTTAATTTATTCACCATCCAATTATTAATATTTAATCCCTTAAGACCCTGCAGCCCACACTTCTTTACTTAAATAGCTGAATTACCATCATCAAAACCAATCAAAGAATCAGAATTGTTTCTGGATTAATAACTGTTCTATGCTGCTCAGTCTTGTCAGCATTTCATGTAAAGCATAGCTGGAACTGGCCATTGTGCTCTTATGAAAAGTAGTGTCTCCCCTGGGGCTGCTGCGGTTGAGCCACCCCGATTTCCATGCCAAACCAGGAGAGAGTCTGCAGTGATGAGTTCTGTCTGAGAGCTGTGCTTCCGGATGTAGGGAGGTCCTGCTGCTGACCATCTGTGTGTGAACACCAGATTAAAAAAAGCCACTCACAGCTGCAGCAGAAACAGACCACAACTGAGACTGGGCAATAAGGCTAGATTTGACCCTGGCTACATTGCTCAGATTCTTGTAATTACCCATTTTTAAAGAACTGACTCTTCACTTGCTGCATATTACACAATATGACCAAATGTTTGTGGACACCAGTCTAATAAATGCATTCAGCTGCATTACATTGCACCCATTGCTGACACAGATGTGCAAATGCACACAGCTTGTCTAGTCCCTGTAGAGAAGTACTGGCAATAGAATAGGACTCTCTGGAGCAGATCAACATCATGAACCTATTGGCTCCATGCTGCCTAATAATGCCAGGCGTGGACTAGAGGGGTATAAAGCCCCCCAGCATTGAGGAGCTGTGGAGCAGTGGAGGAACTGTGTTCTCTGGAATGATGGTGGAGGAGCTCCATCCAGTACTTTTGGGATGAGTTGGAAGTTGAGGATGAGGTGGGGTGGTGATCATCATTCAACATCATGACCTCACTGACACTATTGTCACTGAATACAATCAAATTCTCACAGCAAAGTTTCTCCAAAATCTGGTAGAAAGTCTTCTTCTCTGGACAGTAGAGACAGTTACTCCAACAAAAGCAGGATCAGCTCTTTTTAATACCCTTGATTTTGGAAGAAGCTGTGAATGAGTCCATATAGTGTCTCTTCTGTTCTTGACAGATGCCATTGGAATCTAATAATCAGTGTAATACTTCACTTGTCAGTGGTTTTGATGTTATGGCAGATCAGTGTATATGTTACCACAGTAACAGGCTCAAAGTCAATGAACAGTAGGAAATCGTTAGTGACACGGTGTACAGAGTGTCTAGTGTGCGATGTGCTGCCCCTCCCAGTATAAAGACCTTTGGATAGTAACTGTAGAATCTTTCCCAGGGCTTGAATTCCATTAACCAACAGTAATCTGATCACACCTTCATGATACTGCTGAATATGAGTGTCCTACAAGTCAGTGTACAAGATTTTATGTTGGAGTCATGTTGGAGCATTTTCATTGGTCCATTCATCATTAAATTCGGAGAAAAGTGAAAAACAGCAAAAATGGAAATACAAGATTTTAGTCTGATAGTGAAGATATATTGAAATATATATATATATATATATATATATATATATATATATATATATATATATATATATATATATATATATATATATTATATTATATATTATTACAGTATATCCCAGTATACCATAATGCATTTGTTAAGGGACTTTGCTAAGTGATGTATTAGTCACAATATGACATTGTGTGCGTGGTGAATATCAAATTGTGATAAGACTCAAATTCAAGGCAATACAACAGCAACTGCACTTATATTATAGTTCATGATTAAAAGGGCAAGTTTAATATTTGTCCCTTAAAATGTTTAATTGAAAAAAAAATGATTTTATATTTATAAATAATACAATTTACATTTATGAATATAATAAAATTTTTTTTTTAAATATTACACTATTAACTATTATTATATTTTATTATTTGGATTTATTTTTACTTATTGTTACATATTGTAATTTTTTGTGTTTAGAGCACTTGTTGCTGAAACACTGCCCAAACACAAACAAACTCAAACATATCAGTGTCTGTGTTCTGTTATTTTTATACATTTCAGAACAAAACTGAGAAGCTAAACCAACTGAAGTGAAATGAAGAGTGAACACAATGAAAAGTAATGGTTCGTAACAATCAAACATGAGAACGGCACATTAGACATTTGCAAAGGTGTGAAAAGTATTGACATTCATTCCTCAGGTAGAAGTGAGTGGAGATACTAGGGTTTGAAGTATCAACTGAAGCTTTTTACTCCAGTAAATGTGTAAAAGTACTGGTTTCAGAACTATTTCAATTAGAAAAGTAAAAGTAATTGAAGGAAAACAAAGGCCAAAAGCTTAGGTCGCGCCACAGGGGTCTATAGTGCACTACCCCAAAAACACATAGTAAAGTTAGATAACCAACATTTCTACTTAAGTACGATAACGAAATATTTGTACGTCATTGCTTGACACCTCTGCATATTGTTATTTTTTTTTTTACTGTGACAGGCTAATCATTTAACAGACTAATTAACACGCTGCTAGCTGATCTAGAGCAAGGCTGGTGTGTTATGACCCTTGTCTGTCTGCTGTGATGATGTCAGTTTCTTTTTCTTTAACGTCGCTCAGTCCAGCGCTTCATTTCCTATAATCTCAGTCAGGAGCTCTGCCAGTCGCTATGACATTACTCGGCATGTTTATTTTTACTGCTTATCTTTTTGGGAACTTGACACTGGCTTGATGTCACACTCCTCAGCTTCTGTTTGGGCTCAGGACTCACAATCAGGATTAGAAGCAAAACACAGAATATTATGGAACAGTCTGCTCAAAGCAAGGCATGCCCGATGACTGGCCAATGAACAGGCGAGGTATAGTGCATCCTGCCATGACATGTTTTGTGCCCCTGCACGCAGTCTTGTTCAAAAGTTTGGAGACACATTTTAAGTCATATTTTATAATCATTTATAAACTGTAGCTTTAAATATAGTAAACATATTTTTATACATTTGAAAATATATTTATATTTACATTT
Source organism: Salminus brasiliensis (assembly GCF_030463535.1). Classification (NCBI taxonomy): domain Eukaryota; kingdom Metazoa; phylum Chordata; class Actinopteri; order Characiformes; family Bryconidae; genus Salminus; species Salminus brasiliensis. Next base: position 51,270,643 of record NC_132880.1, on the reverse strand, counting down.
AACTTGGCAAATGCAAGTGTTATAGTAGAGCTACACAGTAAAGATATAAACAGAGAATCTAAAATAAATTAATTCTAAAATATATTTAATAAAATACATTCATTGGCAAATTGCACATGCCAAATACATGTTTATAAAAAGCCTTTACAATCATGTTTAAAATGTATTCATCAGATACATTTTCATGCATTGCAAAATTATGATTAATATGTATGATTAATACATTATATAATATATATATATATATATATATATATATATATATATATATATATATATATATATATATATATATTCTGAACATCATTCTTTATTTTTAGTTTCTTAGTTTTCTTTTTACAGAAAACATTGAGTCCACATTTTTGAAAAGTAGTGTATGTTAGATATGGCTGGTTTTAGTTAATTACAGTGGATCCTTAAAATGTTGAGCTTTAGTGCTGATCACATGGCTAAAGCACTGAAACTGGAACACAAAAATGTGGACTGGCTGAGGATTCCTGAGGTTTGGACTGTAAGCTCTGATATTCAGAGAAATGCTTTAATAAAACCGCTACTCATTTCTATAGTCCTAAACTCTTCTATCAGAAACATCATACATTTGTAGGTCATACTGCCCAGTGTAGACCGTAAAACAGCTAAAACTACCTGACCATAAATCACGCATCCTCATAAGGAAGGTCCAAATAATCCAGTTAGGACAGCTTAGATAAAGAGTTGACAGTATAAACGTGATCTCTGCTGGGACAAAGTCTTCAACCTTGGGAGATTTTGCTGGGTACATATGGAGTAACATTGAATAAGAACATTCAGTATTATTTCCAACAAAGCACATCAGAAGCACTGTAGTTCTTACAAAAAAATGCTTACAGTGACATGCAAAAGTTTGGGCACCCCTGGTCAAAATTATCTGTATATGTTACTGTGACTTAAGAAGTGATTAGAATATAACTGATCTCCAAAAGAGAAAATATTTTTGAATTATCTTGATTCAGATCTTGCTAGCTTGTTAGAGTTATGGCTGGTTCACAATCATCATTGGGAAATACCTGGTGATGCAAATTTCAGAGCTTGGGACTCCTTGTCCCAACAAACAGCAGCCATGGGCTCCTCTAAGCAGCTGCTGAGCACTTTTAATATTACCATAACTGCTGCCCAAAAAGCAGGAGAAACACTGGAGGTCAGTTTGAGGTCTTGAAGACCATGAAAACGTTCAGAGAGAGCTGCTTGTAGGACGAATAGAAAGGCAAATCAGAACCCTTATTTGACTAAAAAAACCTTCAGGAAGTTTGATCAGATTCTGAAGTGTTGGTGCACTGTTCCAACATACAGAAGAACACCTCACCATGAAATTCACTGTCTCAAATGATCTCAAAGGAACATCTTAAAACACTGTTGAATGAATTCTGGAAACAGGTCCTGCGGACTTATGACTTATGATTTATGATTTTGGCCACAATGAGCAAAAGATAAAAACGTTAAACTTTATGTAAAGAACCCCTCTCCAACCTTTAAGCACAGTACCACTAGAAATCTTGGGGGCAGTGTAGTCAATAGTTCAAGCTAAATACGAGCACTGCCAGACGGACATAACGAAGAAGAAACTTATAGCTTTGCTTATGGATTTTTTTTTCAGTTTACACCCCTTTACCCCGCTGCCTCTTTCCTCTAATTTGTTGTAAATACTTTATCACGACCTCCTCCACCTTTGTTTATCCATGTTTGCTGTTGTCAGAAACATTTTACTCTGAACTGCCCTCTAGTGGATGTACTGAAATGCAATAAGGTCTTAATAAAAATATTACATCTAAACATTACATCTAAATATTACAATCATTTAACATTTGCAACAAAAATATGCATATATATTTTACCGTTTTATAAGGAGCTCCTGTCCACTGGGGGCGCCGTTTTGCCAAATGCACACAACCAAGGCTGCCATGTACTTAAAGAAGAATTGAGAAAACAGCTGAGCCATAGCTTTCTGCTTTTCTCTGTTATGGAGCTTCTATAAAAGGCAATAATGGATGGAAACTCCTGCAGAGACAGCAAGAGTTGTACAGGTCAGTAACTGTAATTGTAATGGTCAGGACTATGGATAGGATTATGGATTGGTTATGGTTAGGTTTAGGTGTAGTGTGTTAATTTTAGGGTTAGATAAAATTTCACTGATTATTGTTTTATATATAATTCTCTGTTCAGATGATTTGGTTTCTGCATGTCTGGGTTGCATCAGTAATTTGTGCAGACATATATATTTAGTACACATTGTACGAATCCTGAAGTGTTCTTTTAGTCACATATGTATAAATTCCTCTTGAGACCAAGCTTTAAAACGCACATATTCATTTCCAAATGCAAAGGATATATAAATGGACCTTTAGCTGCTACAGAAGCTGTTTACAAGCTGTCGTACTTGCCTTGAAACTTTCTCTTTTGGCCCTTCCTTCCTTTTTTCTTATTTTAAAATGGAAAAAAAGGTGGAAATAAAACAATAATCAAAAATTTTAATATTAAATGAGTTTATATTTATAAAACTTTATCTTTTTTTTGAAAATAGGTCGCTTAGCTATTTACAGTACACATATTTTGATCAGTGGTGCCTAAACATGCCACTTCTGCATGTATATCATTGTAGAGAACAGCTGTTCTCTAAAGATGTTTTTAGTCCATTTTTTTTTAGTTTCTAGAATAACAAACATAAGCGAAGATTCTTGGCTCAGAGATGGAAGTGAAACAGATGAAAGTGAAAAATCTGAAAGTGAAAAAGATGAACCCACCAACACGTCCCCTCGGCACTCCAGGCCAGTGTTTTGAGATTACGTTGTTCTTTCTCAGGCCTTCTATGACAGAGAAAGCTGGATTGTTTGGGTTAATGTTCACAGGGGGAGGTTTGGTTGTTGGCTGACCGTTGATTAGCCGTTGATTCCAGATTTTCTTTGGAGGGAATTACCCTGAAAATCTTGCAGGTGTGTCGGTAAATGTTTTGGTTGGTTCGTGAGATAAGAATGTCACAGTTTCTCTGCCAAGGCTGAGTTATGAGGGGAGGAGTGACCTGTAACATACAAAGGTATGATCACATAACTCCTCTGGTTATATAATGTGTTTGACATTTCACATTGTTCGGTGGCAGTGACACAGCCGTTGTAAAAGATGCTGACCCAAAAGCTCGCCTGCTATCTGTCCCTGTTTAAGAGGACCAGCCCTGAAAAGGGCTCAAGAAGTTACTCCAGTTCTCCAGTTGGGGATGATGAGGTGGAATGGTGATCATCATCCAACATCCTGACCTTACTAATGCACTTGTTGGTGAATGCAATCAAATTCTCACAACAATGCTTCTCCAAAATCTAGTAGAAAGTCTTCTTCTCTGGACAGTAGAGACTCCAACAAAAGCAGGATTCACCTAATGGAACAAAGATATTAAAGGTTTCTGCATGTTGTCTGGTTCAAACAACATAGAATTATATTGGAATCACTGTATTTTGCATTAAAATAGTTCAGTTTATGTTTTCTTTTGTATCAGAGACATGTAAAATGCTTCAATCCAAAACATATCTTTTTATAAACTTATTAAGGATCAAGACTAAAAATGTCGCTAGTCTGTTCCACTTGTTATTCTCTGTTTGGTGGCATGGAGTCAAGTCGGGATTTGAAGACTTTAGTCTGATTTTAGTCTAAAACTGTGACAGAAATTGGGAGAAAATGGATATTAAGGAAAAAAGCATACTATGAATTGTACAAGCCTACAAAATTCCTCTGGGCTGATGACAGTCTTACTGACATGAGCTCATGGTGTAACGTACTGGTTACAAATGCTGAATTTGTTTTTCTTGTCAGAATTGAGATAATTGCCTGTTCAGATCTTCAGATCTTCAAGCGAGGGTTTACAGTTTAGATGAGCTGAGCTGATTGTAAATTTGAGCTACATATTAATGTATTTTTACCACAAAGCACTTTACAGTCTTGCTCGCTGCTGTGCAATGAAGAACATTATTTTTGTCTGTTTTTAGTTTTCTCCAAGGTTTGAACTTTGTAGCTAATTTTGGATAAATGAACCAATAGAAATGATCTAAAGTACTTGGAATAAACTCTTATTTTACACTGACCTCCATCCAGAGTTAAGACCATTTTTACCTTCTCTTTTTGTAAAGTCAACATATTGGAAATACATGTTTTTCACTATATATAACACTGAATAACTCGAGTCTTCCAGTGGCTTTTGAGGGATGTTGTGTGATTCCACATATTAGGTCTGTTTGTGCATCATCACTTTTTAATACTATATTTCTGTGCTTTATTAAATTTAATAACTTAAATTGCATAACTAATTAATTTAATTTGCCTAATTTAAATGTGTATCTCATTTCTGTTCTAGCCATAAGTAAGTAAACCAAAAGTCATAACTGTGTGGAACCCATGTTGCTTCCATAATTAACTATTTTTGTTGAAGAAGCATGTGTGTGAAAAGCGTTAAAGTTAAGGTAAAGTTCTTTACCAATTTAAAGGTCCTTCACACTTGGTGTGAACGGTTCTTCTTTGGCATCATATAAGCACCATAAGCACCGTACCCATCACGCTGAAATGGAGACGAGGGAGGGAAAACAGTGTGGATGGAGCTGAGAGGACGCCTGGATTCTTCTCCAGATTAGCATGGTATTTTCATTACCAACAGAGGTTCAGCCAGAGGAGCATGTCATGTCAGACGCACCCAGCAGACTGGAGGTGGCAAGAGCGAGCCAAGGACAAGACCTCACCCTCTTGAAAACAGAGGGAGGTCACCAGAGCACCCAGAGGCTGTTGCGTGCCAGGATCCAGTGACGCTGCAACCGAGTGGAATGCCCTTGGAGCATTTTTCTATTTTCGGCTGTTTTCAGATTTACATACGTCTTGTTTGTATTTGAGAGCAGGAGGCTTGCTTCTTACCTGTAGGAGGGATGGTGTCAGTCAAGGTGTGGGTTACCCTTATGTAAAAAGCTAGGCAAAATATTGTGTCACATTGTAACAAAAAAAGTTTGTCAAGTAAAACTAAAAATGTACCAGGGTTACCAGGTTTTATTAAACTCTAATTGGTAAAATGAAACTATTGAGATTAAAAAGCTAAATTTGACACCACTTCAAGCCTCAATTTACCTTTTTTTCTTTCTTAATTCAGTTCAGTTTTATTGTTGTTTTTATTCCTGTTTAGATTTTTATTGTTATGATCCGGTGTTGACCTGAGGAGGACGGGTTCCCCTTTTGAGTGTTGGTTCCTCCTAAGGTTTCTTCCTCTCGACCTGAGGGAGTTTTTCCTTGCCACTGTTGGCACTAGCTGCTCAAAAGAGGCTCGGACCCGGATCTCTGTAAAGCTGCTTTGTGACTATAGAAATCAATTTGAATTGAATTGAATTGAAGATGTAACCAATTTAATTAATCAATCTGCTCTCTTAAAAATGAAGGTGCTACAAAGAGTTTGTTAAGCGATGCAATGCAGGAATTCCTTTGATTCCAAAAAAAAAAAAAAAAAAAGTTTCCTTTTAAAGGATTGAAGAACTTTCACATGCAAATATCCAATGTAAAGGTTCTATCTGATGTCTTTACACAACCCTTAACAAAAATGATGGTACATCCACCCTAATGCTTGGTGTCGTCCACAGTTTCACTGAACTTTCTTAACATTCTGCACTGTAGATGTTATTGCTTAGAGGAGCACATGTTTAATGAGTGGTTCAAAAAATCAGAGAATTAAAAAAAAGAATTAGTACATAAATAATAGCTACTCCATTTCAAGTGAACTCTCTCTATCACCAGCAACGTTGATCAGACAAAAGCACGGATCCCCAGCTCCGATACGACAGCTAACAGACGTCTGTGCTGACCATCATCACACTAGGACTGATGTGGGGAGGCGGGGCCACTAACCCACCCGTGAGAGAGAAGGCCAGTTGTGCTCACTCAGACTCTGACTGCTGATGGCAAGCAGCATGACCTGGGATTCGAACCAGCGATCCTTGGATCATAGTGGTAGCGCCTCAGTCTACTGGATCTCTCGGAGCCCCAAATAAGAGATTTTTTAAAGCTTGGAAATTTGTTCGGGCTGATACACTATCATTGTATTTCAAATGGTTTGAGATTTGAGCGGTGAGATCTTTTATTGAATTTAAACAACAGAAGAATTTTAATTAACACAGAGAGGTCCGTTCTCAAACTGCTGCCTCAACCACTTACCCTTACTGATAGGAGAAACTCCTCTACTTGAACACTGTGAGCTAGACCAACAAACAAAGCTAATTAAACAGCTTCCTTATCTTCCAGTATAAACTCAGTTTATACTGTGATTATGTCACACACTGCTGCCAAGTCATGTGTTGTCATGTGACTGTTACACGGTTATTTGTAAACTCAGTTGTTTTTATTACCTCCTGAAGGACTGTGGTTTAGGATCAAACAGAAATCTTTAGATGCTCTTTGATGTATTGTTTGATGTTACTTTGTGTGGAATGCTTTTAATGTTCTGAAGAAGAAAAAAAAACACCTACAGCGACTGTGATCATTATGTAAAAATCTATAATCTCCCTAATAAGAACCATGCTTAGACTTTATTAACTGTGCAGAAGCCTAATCAACCCAGAAGAGCTTCAGAATCTGCATCAATTAAAAAAGAACAAAGACGAGAGCATAAACACAGACATCATTATCAGACTCGTCACTCATCCTTTTAACAGAAAACTTTGATTACTTTCATTATCCTTCAGAATTTAAAGTAATTATAATGTAATTGTAATTATATTTATAAACAACTAATCTGCTGATAAAGCATAAAATAAATGCTAGTAGAGTGTACTGTATACAGAGAGAGAGAGAGAGAGAGAGAGAGGTGGACAGTACAAACACCTCTATTCTGTTTGTATACTCTTAAGTAAGTAAGTGTGACTGATATCATTAATAATGCGGAACATTAGTTAGATGTTTTTAGCAGTAAAATGGTTCGGTTACATTTAATTATTTTCTCGTTTTTATACTTTATGTTGATTTTATTGTAATTTTGAATAAACAAAATAATTGTTACATTATGTAATATATTTATTAATATGTATCAATTTGGCAATAATGTATGACATTCATGCCAAGAACTGTGGAGGGAGATAAAGAGAGAGAGAGAGAGAGAGAGAGAGAGAGAGAGAGAGAGAGAGAGAGATTGGCTTTGAGCAGCTGCCATGTGTTTGCTATTCCAAGGAAAGGGTGATGAATATTGGCACTCACAGCTTCCGGTCCCATATCACTGTTTTGTGGTCAGTCCTGGAATTCTGCTCTTCCTGATTAGGGTCCAGATGCAAAAACAGGAGGAGCTGCACTCCTGAATTATTTAATATCAGGTTATCTGAGTTCAGGTTACTGAAGGTGACTCAACACACCTGAGCCAGAGTGACTGACTGATTGACTGACTGATTGACTGACTGACTGACTGACTGACTGATTGACTGATTGACTGACTGACTGACTGACTGACTGACTGACTGACTCAACAATCAACAAACCAAATGACTGACTGACTGACTGACTGACTGACTGACTGATTGACTGACTGACTGACTGACTGACTGACTCAACAATCAACAAACCAAATGACAGTGACTGATGAGAGTCTGAACTCTAATAAAATTTCAGTATGTATCTACCAATACAGATACATTAAATGTCCACATGTTTGTGGACACCCCTTCTAAACAATGCATTCAGCTACTTTAAGTTGCACCTATTGCTGACACAGATGTGCAAGTGCACACACACAGCTTCCCTGTAGACCTGTAGAAGTATTACCAATAGAATAGGACTCTCTGGTGCACATAAACACCATGCTCCATGCTGCCTAATGCCAGGCATGGGCTAGAGGGGTATAAAGCCCCCCAGCATTGAGCTGTGGAGCAGTGGAAGAACTGTGTTCTCTGGAATGATGGAGGTAGCGCTCCATCCAGTACTTTTGGGATGAGTTGGGGATGATGAGGATGATGAGGTGAGGTGGTGATTATCCAACATCCTGACCTTAGTAACACTCTTTTTGTTGAATGCAGTCAAATCCTTACAGCAATGCTCCTCCAAAATCTAGTAGAAAGTCTTCTTCTCTGGACAGTAGAGACAGTTACTCCAACAGAAGCAGGATCAGCTCTTGATTTCAGAGGAAGCAGTGAATAAGCAGGTGTCCCATTACTTTTGTCCATATTGCGTATTTGTATGGGTTTTAGGATAATTTCATTGTAACTTTGAATAAGTAATGAGTAAATATTAGACCAAGGTTAGACAGGCTAACCAGCTAAATGTCAGACTGACTCACTGTTCAACTGATTGACCAACCGCCCAACTGTCTAATCAGCTTTCTGGCTTCTGTTCTCATGAAGATTACTCAGAGGTTAATTTTTATGCTGTTTTGAGAAGCTACTTATGATTATTATATTATCAGAGCTGTACAACAATTTAGATGGTTTGGTAACTTTTCTCAATAATTTATAAATAGTTCTGATCAGAGGAGGATGGGCCGGGTCCCCCTTTTGGGCCTTGGTTCCTCCCAGGGTTTCTTCCCCCAGCTCTGAGGGAGGTTCTCCTTGTCACTGTCGTCGTTGGCTGCTTACTGGGGGTCTTGGATCCTTCATGTCATTTCTTTTTTCTGTCTTTTACTAATTACTAATTATGTAAAGCTGCTTTGTGACGACAACAGTTCTGACTTGACTTGATTTCACTACTTGCAGGAAACATAATCACTGCTGTACTAAATGAAGAACATAGATCATGATGGTCTCACAGTTCTTGCTCTTAATTTAGACTTTTATTCAGTTTTCCAATGCTACTCCTGCAGATCCTTTAGACCCTGGTTCTTGGTTCCTTTCATTTATGTATTTATTTTTTACTTCTGATAGCAAACCAATCTGAAATCTAAGCCAGATTCTATGAATGCTAATAGGGTGTCACACCTTTATGAAAATAGATGGGTGATTAGATTATGCTGATCTCATTCTGGGTGGAGTAGCTACATGGTAAAACCAACAATGCCTAAAGAGCTCCACCTCGGTTTAATCAGCTTCTGTTAGTGTGGGGCAATCCTTCTGTTTCTTGCATTTGTGGAAGATTTCCGTCTGGGATGTTTCCTGGTTTGTTTTTTTTGTCTATATCGTGGCTTGAAGCCTTCACATGCCCGCCTCCGGAGCAACTGTACCTTGCAGCTCTGAGGCCTTTCGGACTAAGCAGGATGTTCCCCTTGTTCGCAACATCTTCTGAGTCAGCTAAGTGACTTTATACCCTGGTCTGTTTGCTTTTTGTTGATTATTGCCTAATATTGTGTAGGTCCAAAACAGCTCTGACTCACTGAGGCCCTGTGGTGCCAAGACTAACATTAGCAGCAGATCCTTTAAGTATGATTAGTTGTAAGGTGGGACCTCCATAAGCATCAATAAGCTTTAAATGTATATGACCCTGGCGGTTATAATGTTATGGGTGATGGCTGGTGTTTTTGGTAATGTGTCAGAAACGTTGCTGCGACTTCGATGGGAGTTTGATGGGGGGAACATTAGGAACATAAATAATTAAGCGTAGAAAACACAGAAGGTAAAAATGACCACATTTAAGAAAACACTGTTACACTGCTTTATTGTCATTAAGTGAAAAGTTAGTTATTTTTAAATTAAAGAAAGTTAATTACTAGAAATTAATTCTGAAGAAGGTGTTGACTGAAATCGGCTCCCACTCTGGGTCTGGATGAGGGGGCTCATATGTGATCTGCAGGGTCTTATTAACAGTCTCTGTTCAGTGACCATGCCTTGCTAATGTGTTTCCTATTGCAACTATTCTGTTTTTGGCCTTTTGCATTTTGTCTCAATGCTGAAATCTGGTGTCAGGGAAGATGATGAGTGCACTTAAATAGCTATGGGTGTGTTAACTTAGCTGCAGGCCATGGTGAGCTACAGTATACACTGGAATTTACTGCTGACTTCTGATTTATGGCATTAAGGAGTGTGATTTCCAGGTTAATGAGTGATTATGAAATCAGGTTGGAAGCAGTATTCTTGGGGTACAACCACCAACATTTTCTTTATGAATGTTCAGTGGCAAATTTCATTATTCACCTTATTTTCCATGAAACAATGGAGGCGGCCATCTTTGTTTACTTTGTGTTAGAACCTCTAACAGCAAAATGAGTAGTATCACTGCTCAGTTAGAGGGAGTCACAATAACTGAACGGAGGGAATTTCACTTGAATGAACGCAACAAAAAAGATTGCAGTTCTGTGGGACGCCATTTATCTGATGCCTTCTAAAGATAGAGGACCTGCATCTGTGGTTGAAGGCGTTAAATTTAAAACAGCGGCCCATCCATCTCTGCAGCCACTCCGAACAGAGTGCCAAAAAGACCAGCTGAGTGGCAGCATTAGCGTTCAGTGTGAATGCTGCTAACGGGAAGGAGCTGCTGTGTGATTGACTGTACAAACAGATTCAGCAGGAATTCGGAGCTCTCCTGTTACAGACTGCTGGAAGCTAAAGAGCAGAGAAGCCAAAGGTTTGTTGCAGTTCACAGAAACAGCTGAAACGTGTGGTTATTCACACTCTGAAAACAGCTGTGAAAAACAAGCCCACTGTGATTGTGAATTTAGCAACATGCTAAGTTCAAGTGGGAGGGAAAGCTAGCCAACCTGGATGAGCCAGTCTACTGAATGAGCCTAAAGAAACAGTGGACAACACTCCTAACTCTAATTGCAGATTCTAACTCAAAATGGGTGAGATTTGACCCTCAGAATGTGTTAACTATTCCAAATAATCCTAGGCCAAACTGGCCAGATTGTTCAGTTGGATTGTGTGATGCTAGCTTGTATACAGCCTTTTAATCAGATGCAAGGTTTCTGCACAGCAATAGATTTTCCCATAGGAATAAATGGGTTGCAGAAGTCTTGGCCCCCTTCTTATGCCTTGATAATACAAATACACTAGTAACACCCAACCAGCCACATGGGGTACCACAACCACCACTTGAAAATCACCCGAGACACCGTAGCAACCATCCGGGATACCCTAGTAACTGCCTAGCGACCACCTCACAAGACCCTAGCCTGATATACCATTCCAATCACCTTGCCAAACTATAGCACCCATCTGTCAAGAATTTAGCAGCATCATAGCAATCATCTGGGATACGATAGCAATCACGTAGCAACACCATCACAGCCATTAAGAAACCAGCTAGCAACACTGTAGAAACCACCTGCAATATCATAGCAACAACCATTCAAACTGCACTTTCCCAGTTTTGTAACAGTGCTTTATTTGACTATTATACTGTAATTTAATATGTAATATCTCTTAAATCTTTAAATCACCAAATCTTTTAAATCTTTTTAGTTTCTGCTTTTGTATTTGATGTATTTTTCATATGATGCAGTCATATAAAGAATGGCCTCTTAGTATGTAATGTGCCGCACAACTAAACTTACCTTGCCCTGCCCTACCTTGTCTGAACCACAGGTGAACAGTACAGACAGACAGAAAGGGAAGGTGGTCTAGGTAGAAAGACCAATAAGGTGAATAAAACAAATATACAACAATCTGAAATAGAAGATCTTCAATAAAAGCTGATCCAAATGGAACAATATTAAGTTTTACTCTGCAATGGTTGCATTAAGCAAACAAATGCTTATCTCGTAAATCTGACAGCTTGCTGTATTTCATTACAAACCAGTGTGTAAAGCAACAGCAAAGCCAAGTCTGGTGGTCCTTGTGGTTTGAACTGAGAGCTTGTGCTCTCCTAGACCAGACGCCACAGAACTTACACTTGTTTTCTCTCACTTTAAAGCTGCTGCAGGTGCAGGACTGAACCTCCACCTGCCTGGCAATGCAAGCAAACAGGACTTGAAAGGAACCTGACGAGTAAACAGCAACACTGGGCCTGATCTGATGTTGTTAATCATGCTTGTCTTTAGTGGCCTTTCCCCTACTAAACTCACTCAGATCAACTTTTGGATGGATTATTCACAACCTTTCAGGAAGTTTAGGCCTGAAGCTCTTGATCTACATACAGATGTTAAATGGCTTATTATCAAGATCTCTGACGTTAAAAGTTTTAAAAGAAAGCCCCATATCAGTACTCCACTATGAGCTGTAGTGTGTGTGTCAACACAAACCTTAAGGAAGTGTCACTGCGGGAAACAAAAAACAGTGATAGATTTATTTCTGAAGCTCTATTATGAGTAGATATTATGATATGAGCTTGTGTATAACCACCAAAAACTATTATCCAGTTGACCAGGTGGACGACAGACAGCCTTCTCATGTATGATTTTGCAGGTTTGACCTAAATGCTTTTTTGACACTAGATTTCACCTATTTTAGCCTATTTTAACACCTATTTTGGCGTTTTTCAACTGCACTGATCCTTAGTGTGGCGATAAGTACACTTTAGTGCCCCCTAGCATAATAAGTTTTAGCATACTTCAGTTGGCTGCGGACGTGTCCAACATTGCTACCATGGTGTCAGCACTCCAGCAACTTGGCTCATCCAAAGCCACCACAATGTTAGCGCAGCCCAGGTTTCGCAGCGTTGGCACGGATCGTCTACCGGCCTCATCCAACATCACTACGGCAGCGTTAGCATGGCCAAGCTTGCCTAGTGGAAACTAGCAGTACATTTGTGAGGCTAACACTTAAATGCGATTTGCGGGTTTCAGTATTAAAAGCTGTCTTTTTGTATAGTCTTAAATGCCAGCACCATGGCTATAGCTATCAGTTAGCATAGTGCTAGAGTTTCAAACTGAGTGGATTTCAACATTACAGTGGAAAGAGGCCAATGAGTCAGCAGAGCGTTGGAGGCTTTTCTGCACTGATGTGTGGAAGAAAGACAGACTGCAGGGCTAGGGGCTGGATTTTGAACACCTGTGCTAGCGGGACTGAATCAGACACCTGAATTCAATGATTAGTGAGAGAAGTGTCCCAATACTTTTGTCCATACAGTGCATTTGTTCAAAATGAACCCTATTTAAAGAGCCTCACATTAGCAGTCTTGGTTGTCGCCCCATGTCTGAACTCTCATCTGAGGGCAGGGCAGTATTTTGAAGGCCTGTGCTCATTAGACCTGCTCAGAATACCATCTGTCAAGCTGGAATTCTGAAAATGTTTTGGGGGGATATTCCATAATAGCTTTTAGTGTATGTTTTACTGCCGATGGAGATGACTAGAGGCTTAGTGGCTGTGTGTATGTGTGTGTGCACGCTGCTGAGAGGGGATTAGAACGCACAGACAGTGTGTTGAATGATACCTGTGCAGATTCCCATAATTGGCGCTATGAAGAGTATGTCAGCACGCTGAGCTGGCTGAACTGGCAGATGCAGATTAATCAGTGAAGCCAGGTAGCTTACCGTGTGGGGTTTCGCTTAAGACTGCTTAGGATTTCATTTAAAGATAACATTAAATTCAATTCTGCCACCATTCAGTGTGGCAACACCTCTGCGCCTCTGAAACCTTAGAGCAGAGGTGTAGCCTGCGTGATCTGCAGCTCTGAGTCATACAGCCACTGGAAAACCACCAGCATTTGCATTTCCTTGTCAAACTGGTTGACGAACTAAAAAGGTTTGATGTGTTCCATTAATGAGATTACAATAAATACTAATTATCTGATCAGCACTATGTTTGGGCCGCTCACCTCACTGATCTACGTCAGTTGAATTAATGTTAGTCACCTGTAGTATTGAAGGCTGTATGTAAATTTGCCTCATAACGAGCATTAGTGCAAAAATAATTAAAATACTTTTTTTACATTTGAGAAAAAATATAATAATAATAATAATAATAATAATTTGTGAAATATTAAGTAAAATAGTTAGATTTCATAAACAACAACAATAGTAATAATAATAATAATAATACAACTTTTAGGGAAATTAAGTAAACACTTAACAATAATAAAAAAAATTTATAAGAAGAATAATTATATTATTATTATTATTATTGTTGTTGTTGTTGTTGTTGTTATGAAAGGTAGTAGGGAATTAAGTATATTAAGTAAATACTAAAAAGAAATATAATAATAATATTATATATAATAAAATCTATCATTATTTTACTTAATTTTCCCCTAATGTTTATTATTATTATTATACTATGGAGATGTTTAGTGGTTGCTAAGTGATTGCTTCCAGCCAGCTGGTGGGCATTTACTTGATGGTAACTAGTGGTTGTCACTGGGTTGCTATGATTGTCACTTCCAGGCAGTTGCTTGGTTGTTGCTACATGGCCACTAGTATGAAACGTTTTTGCTAGGTGGTTGCTATGGTGTTGCTATAGTATCCCAGGTGGTTGCTATGGTGTTGCCAACACCTGGTCTGGTGAATCAGGGCTTAATAATGGTAAATCAGGTGAGCTGCTGCTGCTGCTGCTGCTGATGATGATGATGGAGGTGAACACATCCTCCACGCTGTGCTGGCTGGACTGGGGGGCGTCCAGGAGAACCCTGGAGGAACCGAGCTCTGTTCTTCAGACCAGCTCACCGACAAGATCTCACTACTTTCTTTCTTCAGAATGAGAAGCTCCTGTTTCTCCTTTTTACTGGATTTATGTTCAGCTGCTTTATCTGATCTGGTTTTAACACTTGTTGTCAAAGTGCCTTTGTGTATGTGTTCAACTCCATCAGCAGCAGCAGCAGCAGCAGCTCACCTGATTTACCATCATTAAGCCCTGATTTACCACCAAACCAGGTGTTGATCTGAGGAGAACTCTAAATAACACTAGACTCCATGAGGAGAACTTTGTTGGTCCATGATGTAAAAGATGGCTAGGTGTTTTCCAGGTCCAGCACTGGGAATCACTGGCTTCATCCCAATTATGTACTAATACTAAAACTAGATACTCGATACAAACACTAGTACTACATACTAGACGATATATTAACCGCATACTAACCGCTGCACCTGCATCATTAGCCGCCATGTTCCAGACATGAGTATCTCCTCCATTTCTGTTTCGCATTGCATTGTGGGATAATAGTGTAAATCAACACCACTTATTTGAGTATGCTCAATTTTGACCCTTTTATCTATACTACATACTCAGAACTTTGCAGTCGGGTTGCACCCACTGCCTAAAACGATCCTAAACTAGCAGCGCTCACAGGGATGGTTGGTGCTTCGCTCATTTTACATGTTTGAACAATAGCCGTCTCGTCACTCCTGGCTCTGGAGAAGCTAGCGTGATATCACTCTCCAGAGGACCCTGGAATTCAAGCCGTCTCTGTTTTCAGACATCGTCTGATTGCTCAGTGCGGCGTGTGTGAGTCGCTCAGATGTTTTGAGAGTGAGATGCGAGAAGGTAGCTCGGGGCGGTGGTGTGTGGTGGCAGCACTCAGAAGGACGTCAGAAGGCAGAAGTCTGATTGCCCCTCCCAGAGCTTCACCCATTGTTCTCCCCATAGCGAGCTGAATTCCTGTCGAGTTGAGGAGATTCCTCACAGTGTAATGGGCTATTATGTGTGCTCAGTTCCTATTCAAGCTCTGATGACTTACGCCAGCGCCAAGGTCCTTGGAGACTCCCATGCATAGCACGCTAGGAGAAGGCCTTTGTGCCTGGATTCAGCGTTCTGTCAGAGAGTATTTAACCTCCTCCATGTCCGGAACCAAGCTATCATAGCAGGAGATCTGTTCCATATTCCCCACTGGGCGTATATACACATGTGGACAAAAGTATTGGGACACCTGCTCATTCATTGGCTATTTAAAAGAGTAACTGTCTCTACTGTCCAGAGAAGAAGACTTTCTACTAGATTTTGGAGGAGGAGCATTGCTGTGAGGATTTGATTGCATTTTGCAACAAGAACATTAGTGAGGTCAGGATGTTGGATGATGATCACCACCCCACCTCATCATCCCCAACACATCCCAGAAGTACTGGATGGAGCTCCACCACCATCATTCCAGAGAACACAGTTCATCCACTGCTCCACAGCTCCTCAATGCTGGGGGGCTTTATACCCCTCTAGCCCACGCCTGGCATTAGGCAGCATGGAGCCAATAGGGTCATGATATTGATCTGCTTCAGAGAGTCCTATCCTAGTGCCGGTACCTCTGTGCATTTGCACATCTGTGTCAACGTATCTGAATGCATTCATTAGAAGGGGTGTCCACATACATTTGGACATACGGTGTATTTCTTTGTACTCTCCGTATTTGTGAAGTTTGTACAGGACAGTGATTAGAACAATATAGCTGGAGCAGGCATGCAGAAGGTCGTGATTACAGAGAAACAGCTGCGGTAAACATTTATTAAGAACAGGCATTTACAGTAACTCAACAATTGTCAGTGTGTTTGGTGGAGGGTGGGAGCACAGATGGAATATGGCCCTGTGAGGCCTCTGGACGTTTTGAAGGCCCACCACATTCCAACAATTCACATTCTTGTTCATTTGCACATTCCAGCAATACTGGAAAGGTACTTCACTGCCATAGACATACAGCAGTAGTTCTGATCAGAGGAGCATGGGTCCCATCTTTAAGCCTTGGTTCTTCCTCTGACGGAGGAGGGCAATTTTCCTGCTCTGTGGTCTTTGTCTTGCTCACTTGGGTTTCCATGTTTCTTTTTGGCTTGTTGGCCTCTTTGATGCTTTCTGGATTAAAGTAAAGCGGCATCAGGTTATCAAAAGCTCTGTGGAAGTAAATACGACAACTTCAAAAAGGTGTTTTTGGAAAAAAGTATTCCCATTAATGTTCAGAATTTGTCTACTTCATAACATTTATAAAGGCAGGAGTTGGGAGCAAGATATTGAATCTGAAAACAGAAATTAATTAATATATATATATATATATATATATATATATATATATATATAAATTTAGCTGTTGAAGTTATTTTATATATATTTTCAATGACTATTTGTGTTTTTACTTCTGCTGTGTGTGGACTGTCCTGAGTACCTGAGCTACCTTGAGACCTTCTGCCAACCCTGGCTGTGAGAGGACCTGGCTGGCCTGGTCAATGGAAGATTATCAACTCAGAACCAAGCCAAGAACCCTTCAGCACTTTGTGAGCTAGTATGTTCACAAGAGGAGTGTTCTGGAATTGGAGGGCTCAGTCAGCTGAAGCATAGCAGCTATGAAAAAGCCTGGAATACTTATTGTGAGTTCGGGGAATAAATAAACAGCTTAAAATAAAATATATATATCAGTAGTAAATCTTAGTAAATGAAATGAATGCATACTAATTAATAAAAGCATTGTGAGAATTTATACCCAAAAAGAGGCAGACAATGGACATAATGTTATAAATAAGGTTAATTATTTATTTCCTACAATGCAGACCACCAGTGTGGCCAGTATGATAGCATTTCATAGAAATAGAACAACAGTCAGTACGTTGGGCCAATATGGCCTAATAATAAATGCATTATTTAACATAAATGCCTTAA
This sequence comes from Salminus brasiliensis, assembly GCF_030463535.1. Lineage (NCBI taxonomy): Eukaryota > Metazoa > Chordata > Actinopteri > Characiformes > Bryconidae > Salminus > Salminus brasiliensis. The sequence goes on along the minus strand of NC_132880.1, from coordinate 51,253,247 downwards.
TAAATATCCAGTTGCATTGATTATAGATGCAGAGCTACGTCATTAAACAGCATGCAGGAGGAGTGAACATGTCGGAGTGTCTCCAGTGTTACAGCGAAAGAAAAGCCCAAATGGTGCAGATCTAGGTGCAGCAACATACCACACCCAGTACTTCACCTGAGCTCTCCAGTTTCTCCAGGTCTGACATTACATTTCATCGTGACGTGCCATGATTGTGCGATTACTAGAGACAGACACAGAGTCTGAGTCGACTTTGCTCATCGAGTGTCCCTGCTGAAGTCCCAACTCTGAAGTGTCCAAAGCTGGTTCTACTGTAAGTGACCGAGTTTGACTGAAGGAACTCTCAGTTTCTCGAGACTACCCTTGTGCTCCAGGTCCAGATCTTCATTGCGGTACACTGGCAGGTGGTTGTCCTGCTAATATGTGCTTGAGACAGCTTGAGATTATCAGCATGCCACATCTCCCAGGTTCTCTACACTACTATTGTGCAAACTCTACAACTCAGACGACTGCATCTGCAGGTTCTCTGCTCCAAGATCCTGTCACACCTCAGGGACTGTGAGGCTCGTGTCTCTCAACTTGGGCGGCTTGGCTTTGAAGACCATTCACTTGAGTCTGGGTGAAGGATGGTGAAGTTCAGGATCTCACTTCTGCCTCCAGGAAGCTCCTGCCTTGTGAAGCCGCCTCAACCTCCACTTGTCCAAGAGGAGGCGAATTCGCTGAGTGGCTACTGAGGGGTCAGCACTCTTCCGCGTCCTATAAATAAAGAAAAGCAACCTGGTCAGCCTTGAGATGTTCTGTTCCATCCAGACAGCCTGGCATCTTAGGTGGCACCTCACAAATGTTGGTGTTTCTGATAATTTTGAAGTGATCTACTAACTGCTGGCAGCAAGCTGCTCTCTAAGGGATCTGAGGATCTAGCTCTGTGGCCTCGTTCTCTCTGTCTTGTACCTCGTCATAAATTCTTTCCTCAGTAGTCAGACAACAAGGGGATTCCATCAATCATACCATCTACGCTTTAACACTCTATACATACCTATCCCCTTCAGTGGCTCCACTCTTTTTCATCGTATTTGAACCTTCAAAAAGACGCCTCTCGCTGTCTAAGTGGGTGAACTTCGCTTTCACAAGAAAAGTCATCTATCTTACAGTGGGTTATAATTACGGCGTCCAATTACTTTCCAAACAGCGCTATGCAAGTCATTTCTCCTCTCGCTCTCTCTTACCTTTTCACGCTCCGTGTCTGGGCCGCCACGTCGTGTTTCCGCTCCTTCTCGGCACAGTCGTGGCCGCAGGCGGTAGGGATCACCTTGTCAGACGCTGCCTTACGCCTTAAGAGGGAGAGAGAAAGCGCACATGTCAGAAATGCAAGACGCACCTTCAGTTTCGTGAAATCACTCACAAGGGCTGGAAACGCTGCATAAATAGAACCCGGACTTGTTTGTGCAAGTTGGTCGAGTCATGCACCTTCAGATATTTGGGCTGCGAGTCTGAAGACGTGAAGACTGAAAGTGGTTATGAATTTAAAGTGGTTTGTGGTAAACACTCGTCCCGCTGGTCCACTACGGTGGTGTACAGTCCGAGACTGCAGCCCATTTGGCATCGTGGCTTCTGCTTGTGTTCTGTCTAGCCCACAATCCAAGCATAAAGGGTTCTATGTAGTGCTAAATACAAAGTTCTTTGACTTGTAACCTTGTCTTTAAAGAGCCCATGGTTGGTGAAGTGTATGACACTGCCTTCCATGGCAGACTAGGGTCTAGGGACTAGGCTCATGTAAACACAGTACTCTACACCAGTATGGGTTCTCTAACTTTACATTCTCCTACCTGTGGAACATTTATCACATATAAGAGCTCTGGATAAGAGCATCAGATAAATGACACAAATGTAAGTGTTAGAACCACCTACAGGACGTTTCCATGATAGATAAGAACCACTAAACCATTCAGCTCATGAAAGTTGTCATTGTTCTCTATAGAACCATTACTGAACTTTTTTGAGGTTCTGAGGTCTGTGCATGTTTGTGATTTCCAACCATTTAGCTGATCAGCATGAACGCTCTTAAAAAAAGAGGTTCTTCTCGAGTTCTTTAGTAACCAGCAATTGAAAAGCAAAAATTTTAAAAGGTTCTTTGTCTAGTTCACTATGGTGGAGAACCATTTGCAGATGTATCTTTTAAAGCTGTTCTATGTATCACCAAAGAGGTTTAATTATTGTAACAAGTCAAGTAACCCTTTATTAGTACTAACCTTCTCAGTGGTTAGTTTCTACTGTGGGCCAGATATTCCCCCACTGTGCAAACTACATCTGGTCATGTTCAAGGGTTCCTCAGTAAAAGCAAATGTTCTACGCAGAACTATGATAACCGTTTGAATGCTCGAATTGTGGAGAATTGTTTGGAGATTCTGTTATTAATAGATTTAGTTAATGGTTCTATGTAGCACTAAAACAGGTTCCACTATTAAGTCAAAATACTGTATGGAACTTTCTGCTTAGAGTGAATATAGGCTCTCCATAATGGACCTTTAGAACCACTGAAGACCGGATATTCCACCAACATGCACCCTAGAACTGATCCCCAGTCTTCAAAATTTCTTTAGCAAAGGGAAAAGTTCTTCCCTCTGTTGGAGAACCATATGCAGACGGTTCATTATAATTCTATTTAAAAATGCCACTGTGTAGCACCAAAAGAGGCTGCACTATTGTTACAAGTCAAAGGACCCTATCTAGAAGCAAAAATCTCCAGCATGCTATGCAAAAATATGGTTCTAGATAGGGTCCTTTGCTTAGAGTGCTGGAGAAGTCCAAATGTACCAATGGACCACAGGGACCACTACTTTAGAAGCCTGTCAGTGGCCAGGTTCTGACCACAGAACCACTGTTGACCAGAAATTCTACCACTATGCAAACTAGATGTGGCCCCCAGCCCTCGGTCCAGTGGTCAGAAACTGATGATGGTGATGATGATGATGATAATGATGATGATGATGGTGATGGTGATGGTGAGACAGATTTATAAAGTTAACCAATAAGAAAGGTGGTCACTGAGTGTGTGTGTGTGTGTGTGTGGTGTTCTTACCGAGCTGGGTAGTCAATGTGGCAGAATGCAGCGCAGGCGCCGTCGCTGTTATCTGCACACCTGCAGCGCTCGGCCTCGTTGCTGGCTGCTCGTGCCGCTGAGCGCTTCCTGCGCGGCACGTTCCCCAGCCCGTAGGACACGGTGCGCCTGAGGGACAACACACACACACGCGCGCGCGCACATCAGACCACACGGCTCGAGCTACAGCTAACACACGCGTTTAAATGGCGGGAGATCAGAGGTGCTACTCACTCGGGGGTGTTCACCCAGATGATGTCCAGGTGGCAGAAGTAAACACACTCCTTATCCAGGAACGTGGCGCACGAGCAGCGTTTGGTCCTGGAGTGGCGCGCGCTGGAGGGGGTCGCCGAAGCCCCATCTGAAACCGCAGGTACAGCACCTGAAGAGAGACGGCACGAGCCAGGTGAGGCACTGAGTGATACCTCTATTCAGTAGCACCTTAACAAAGCACGAGAGCCAATCCACACCAGCACTGATCTCGCGGCTGCTGCTGTGTCTTCATTTATGAATATGTAAATCATGTACACATTTAAATAAAGTAAGTTAAAGATAATAATAAAGAACACTGTAAACAGGCTTTAAGTAAAGTATGAACGTGCAGAGAAAACTTTACACTGTAAACTGTACAATTGTAAAGCATGATATTTTAAAAACAGCTCATGAGTAGAACTGTAAACATGTAAAAACGTTTAGGCTCGTTTTATACTTTAGTAAACTGTAAAGAAAAACAGGCTATAAGTAAAGTCTTAACTTTACACTGTAAAGTAAAAGCATGTAACTTTACAAAGGCTATAAGTAAATACCACTAGGCTATGAACGAAATACAAATTCTGGTATATAATTATAGGATGTGAAGAATCTGTATATGTGTGTATATGAATATACTGCTGTAAAGAAAGATGTAAAAAAAAACAGTATAAAACTTTACAGAACAGTTTGCACTGTGAGATGTAAAACTGTAAAGGCTGTACTTTACAATCAGGCTGAAAGTGAACTGAAAAAGAAAACCTGTAAACTGAAAGTAGATGAAAGTGTAAAGAAAAAAGTTGCAGAGTTTACAGCTGTAAAGAATGTAAATTGTAAACTGGACATAAGTAGAAGTGTGAAACTGTAAAGATTGATGTAAAACTGTATTTTTTACTGTATAAAATGTAAAAACTGTATAAAAGTGCAAAGAAACCCTCTTTACACTGTAAAGTTTCCAAGTGTAAAGAGTGCAGTTTAAAACTGGGTTTATACACGAATATAAACGCAAATTCTCTTTACAGTTTTTTTTTTTTTTTAACGTTTTAAGCCCAAAGGCTCTCTCTAAGGATCTGGAGGGTCTGAAGGTGAGCTCACTTACCTGTGTGGAAAATGCCGGAGGAGAGCACGGACAGCACGGGGAAAATAATCCGCAACTCCATCCTGAAAGAAAACTCAGATCCGGATTCTCTGCTTTTTAATCCGGTTTGTTTCTGAACGCAAACGAGAACTGAGAGCTCGCGCAAAGTTACAAGCTGCGCTCCTTCTCCTGCTGCAACTGCGCTCTGGAGGTGAACAAGAGGCGCGTGCTCCGCTCCATACACACTTACACACACATGCACACACGCCTCCTGCAACCTCTTATATACTCGCCACATCCCGCCTCCTCCTCGCGTGTAAACACTCCTGCCGGCGGGCTCGTGCGCGAACAATGCTGTTTGTTAGCGGTGACCGACCCGCCGAAACGTGGAGGCCGAGATAAGCGCGCGGCGTGGGGCTGCAGGAGACGCCGGGCGGCGGGACCAGACAAGTCTGCTCGGCACACACACACACACACACACACACACACACACACACGGAGCGGAGAGAGCGCGCTGTGTCCAGCAGAGGGAGCCCCAGGACACGCAGAGAGAGGCTGAGCAGTGAGGGAGTGCAGAGTGGAGCAGAGACACTGTTCACACTCAGCTTCAGTCAGTCCCTACAGTGAGGAAACCCATCTCCCATACCAAATACCAAATACCAAATACCTCATTACTTTATTAGTAATCTAATTACTCCCTCCATTATTTTATTATACTGTCACTGTAATGTCATTACAATGTAACTTGTTCTGAGATCCTAAAGTCATTAATGTCAGATACTATGTAATTCTATTCACATACTAAGTCATTATTTTGAAATACTATGTAATTATTTTCAAATACTAAGTCAGTAATGTCAGATACCTATAATTATTCAGAGATACTAAGTGATAAAAATCAGATACTATGTAATTATTTTCAAATACTAAGTCATCAATGTCAGATACTATGTAATTATTTAGAAATACTAAGTCATTAATGTCAGATACTATGTAATTATTTTCAAATACTAAGTCATTAATGTCAGATACTATGTAATTATTTAGAAATACTAAGTCATTAATGTCAGATACTATGTAATTATTTTGAGATACTAAGTCATTATTTTGAAATACTATGTAATTATTTTCAAATACTAAGTCAGCAATGTCAGATACTATGTAATTATTTTCAAATACTAAGTCAGCAATGTCAGATACTATGTAATTATTTTGAGATACTAAGTCATTATTATGAGATACTATGTAATTATTTTCAAATACTGAGTCAGTAATGTCAGATACTATAATTATTCAGAGATACTAAGTGATAAAAATCAGAATATTTGTAATTATTTTCAAATACTAAGTCATCAATGTCAGATACTATGTAATTATTTTGAGATACTAAGTCATTAATGTCAGATACTATGTAATTATTTTCAAATACTAAGTCATCAATGTCAGATACTATGTAATTATTTTGAGATACTAAGTCATTAATGTCAGATACTATGTAATTATTTAGAAATACTAAGTCATTAATGTCAGATACTATGTAATTATTTTCAAATACTAAGTCATTAATGTCAGATACTATGTAATTATTTAGAAATACTAAGTCATTAATGTCAGATACTATGTAATTATTTTCAAATACTACGTCATTAATGTCAGATACTATGTAATTATTTAGAAATACTAAGTCATTAATGTCAGATACTATGTAATTATTTTCAAATACTACATCATTAATGTCAGATACTATGTAATTATTCAGAGATACCAAAACATTAATGTCAGATACCATGTATTTACTTTTACATACTAAGTCATTATTTTGAGATACTATGTAATGATTCTGATACTAAGTCATTAATGTCATACTATGTAATTATTTTGAGATGCTCAGTCCTTGATGTCAGATTCTAAGTATTTTTATGTACCATATACATATTTTGAAATCATCCATCATTATTTTCAAATATAATACAATTAAGTCATGAATTTGAGGCACAATGCTATTATTGAGACCAATTATATTATATTGGGAATATAATTTATTAGGGAAAAGTAAGTAATTATCACAACCTAATTACACTATATGTCCAAATGTTTGTGGACACCCATTCTAATGATCTCATTCTCAGTGGAACTGCATTCTGCATTCTCTGGAATGATGGTGCTCCATCCAATACTTTTGGGTTGGCATGAAGTGAGGTGGTGATAATCCAACATTCTGACCTCACTAACACTCTTGTAGCTGAATGCAATCAAATCCTCACAGCAGTGCTCCTCTAAAATCTAGTAGAAAGTCTTGTTCTCTGGACAGTAGAGACAGTTACTCCAAAAAAGCAGGATACACTTTTTTAATATCCTTGATTTCAGAAAAAACAATGAATGAGCAGGTGTCCCAATACTTTTGTCCATTTAGTGTATCTGGGGTTTACAGAATAATAATCCAGTTATTCAGATTCTATGAAAAGAAGAAGCTAATGAAGTCCAGTGCTGTTCATGCCGAACATAACGTTTCAGTCTGAGCCCCTTCCAGACTGGACTGGAAAACCATGCTAATGGAAAGTCATGCCTATTATCCCACACTCCAGCTCCTCATTGTTCTCACTGTTTAGGAGAAGGGCTTTTACCATAAGTCTGATCTTGCACATTTTATAAAATATATGAGGAAGATCCAATGCAGCCTGTTTCTGCTTGTCTGATGAGCAATTTGAAGCACCAGAGCAACATTAGAAAATTCATCCTGGTTCTGGAGATGCAGCATAAAGGTAATTATAAAAGTATGCATTAGGCTACAGCTGAACTCTTTCTCTGTCCTCAGGCTAGGGTGGTAGGAGTGCAGATATATTCGTTTCAGATCCTGACATCACACAACAGTGTCATTCTTCACTAAGCTTAGTCTGTCAGTGCCTCTGTTAGTGGCGCCACTTAAAGCTTTCCCTTTTTTCCTCTGGCTGATGCGATATGTGCACAAGGAGTAGTCTCAGCACATTAAGTAATGACGGAAAATCTTGTGCACAGGGAGCAGGAACAGTGGAAAGTTTGGAGTCGAACATGGCCGAGTCCACTAATCAACGCATAGTGTTGTTCTTTCCACTGGAGCTCCTTTGGTTAATGTATCTGAGGTGGTGTGACAGGTTAGAGGTCTTCGTTTAATGGAATGAATTGGTGAAAAATTACATGTGCAGTAATTTTCAGTTAGTCTTGCAGTAAAGACATGCTCGGAGTCTTAAATCTGCTTCTTAAGCTTTTGACTAATTTTCAAGTGACCACTAACTTCTCTCACATTTTAGTTAGCTATAAAGAGATGACCTCCAGGCTCCAAGCATCTTGTCCAACTCTGGTTTTCCACCAAACCCTTCTTTTAACCCAATGCAACAGTGAGGTCTCCACCGTCCAGCTGCTTTTCTGAACATGGTCGAAGCACCACACTCAGTTTCTTCTCAGATAAACCTCAGTATTCTGATGCCTTCTAGATTCTCTCACCCACTCTCCGACTCTCAGAGGGTCTGGTATCTAGGCAACATCCTCCCCACCCACCTGGTTACCTCGTTCTGCATGTTCTGTACAGCATGTCCTCAGCCTGTTCCTGCAGTGCCTCTTCTTAGCCACTTGACGGCGCTGCGAGCTAGTCTCAGAGGACTGGAAATGGCACGCAGAGGCCATGAGAGTCGCATGAGTCACTGGTGAGCTCTAATGAAGACTTCTGCTCTGAACCCTCTGGAGAGAAGCGCCCGAGTCAAGGTCAGCGTGACCCCTGTCATCCTGCAGCAGCTTTGAGGGGCCACGTCGCTCTCCGCCCTCTGAGGAACATCGATTATGGATGAAAGCAGAAAAGACTTTCCTGCATGCTTAAGATCATCACCCCTTCTGGCGGGCATCCCAGAGACAACAGACCCAGAAAAGACATACGAGGAGCAGAGAGTGCACTTGTAAACAAAGTTTTACTGATACATTTGATTGTGTAGATACATCAATGTAAAGCCACCAATTTACACATACCTATGGACTTATGGAGATCAACTGGGCACTAGATGGAATATAATAAATAGTTGAACACAACATCTGTACACAGAAACACTGCCCTCCCCCTCCGCCAAAGCCATAGAAACGTTCATATATCAGTACAACATTTATTTCTTTTTATTTTTTTTAACATAAATTTATGAGAGACATAAAACATTTCAAAATAAAACAAAAGTTTCTTCCATTCAGTTTCATCTAATAGGCTAATTAAACGCAGGCGACTACTTGATTTGTAAGATAATATTTACAGGTTCCTAACCAAGAAACTCCAAAAAAGGCACAAGTGTCTATACAACATGTACAAAAAAAAAAGAAAAAAGAAAAAATAAAGGAAACTGTCTGGAGACAACAAAAAAGTAGAAGATAAAATAAAATAATTGGTCATAATCATTATTTATGATTGCACGTACAATTACGAATGTCAGAAAATGTGCTTGGTTGAGTTGTATTGAGTGTTTTCAGTTTAACAAAGTGACAAAGTTTTACAAAAGAGACAGAAAGCAATAGGCAGAGAGAGAGAGAGAGAGAGAGAGAGATAGAATGGAAAGATTGAGATTACTCTCAGGTAGCAATGACAAGTCTATCTTCATCATCGCTGGAGGCATCATTGTAGTCATCAGTTACTGCTTGCCTGGTGATGGGTTGCCGTGGCGCTCTTGCCTGACTAGCCCCCACTGCTGGTGCCTTTTGTGCACCCTCAGACCCCTCAGAGCCAGCAGAGGATGAGGGCTGTGGTGGTGAATTTTCCTTTTCTGTCACAGCTGTCACACTTAGTGCCGTTCCCTCCCCAGTGGTAGAGCTGGGCTTGCTTGGCGAGGTCACTTCCACTGAGGGCTTTACAGTGACTGGGATTACTGCTACAGGTGCTGCTGCTGCTGCTGCCGCTGCCGCCACCGCTGCTGCTGCTGCCACCGAGAGGGGACTAGTGGATGGGGAACAGGCTGGGGAAGACTCCCCAGGGGGACAGAAGGGGACAGAAGCCACTCCCTCTGGACTGCAGGACTTGTCCGGTACCAAGGGAAGAGGGCTCAGGGCGGAGAGGGGGCTGAGGGAAGGGATGAGGGCTGGAAGGGCGATGTTGAGGATCTGCAGTCCAGGGATGTGACCTGGCGAGGCTGTGCTGGTCTGGGGTGCTGGGCTCGCTGCTAGCACCTGCACGCCCAGAGTTGCATTCAGTGCCAGACTTTGCTGAGGAACTAGCTGGGTGGAGTTAGCCAGACCCATTACGCTCAGGGTCTCCATGCCCACAGACTGCAGCGTAGCCTGGGGCGCACTAAGGGTCTGGAGTCCTGCCACCTGGCCCAAGGGGAAGCAGGGCAGGACACTACTGACGGGTTCCTGGACTACCAGCGGCTGGGCGGGGGAGCCTTCGGGCCGAGGTGGAGTGTTGGGAGCTGGGAGAGGGCTGCCAGCCTGTCGGTGGATAACACTGACAGCTGGGATGGTGAGCTGGACAGGCCCAGCTTGGATGGGCACAAAGGTGGAATATGCTGCCAAGCCAGCTGGCACAAGCTGGATGCCACCAACCGGTACCATGCTGTAAGGGGAGCGACACGGCTGGAGTGCAAGGGGAGGTGGCTGAAGAGGTGGGTGGTGGCTCCAGCTCCGGATTCATGGATCGGACCAGGGGTCGGAAAGTGCAAAGATCCTTGAAGGGAATCGGAGGTGGTTTGAGTGCCACGGTCAACATTGGAGTTGGATTCGTTGGTGGGCTGGGAAGAACTGATCGTTGATCCGTCCTGTAAAAGAGGAATTTTATGGATTTGTTGGTCATTCATATCTAATAATTTCTAAGAACAACAGAAAAATGTCTTCTACCCAGTGTTTATGAATGGCAATTCAAACAGGTAGAAATCTATTCACCTTTTCATGCAATCAAAGCAGCTTTGCTGAGGTGCCAGGCATGCGAGACTCAATGCATGGGTATGGGTATGGGTATGGATATGGGTTGACACGTAAGGAAAGGGGGAGGTAAGGTGGGAAAGACAGTGACTGGGAGGACATGGGTCTCACCTGGCCGAGCTTGGAGCCCTTGCCCGGCACGGGGGGACTAGGGGGCACGTCAATGTCTGGAAAGTCGATGGACATCTGCCTGCAGGGCGAAATCGGGCTCATCATGTGTACGGATTCTGTGTCGGAGGCGTGGGACTCTGAAGCAGGGGCAGGGTGGGAGGCAAAGGAGGAAGGGCTGGGACCGGGGCTAGAGCAAGAAGCGGAGATTGACATCTGTCTGACCAGGGAAACAGGGCTGGTCATTGCCACCGACTCTGTGTCCGATGCCTGCGACTCTGAAACAAGAGCTTGAGGCAGAAGAGCTGGGTGTGGGTTTGGGCTGATGGACATCTGTGCAAGCAGGGAGCTTGGTGCTGGATCAGCATGGCTGGAGGGAAGGTGCTGGGGGCTGGCAGAGACGGAAGGTGTGGCGGAGACGCCCGACTCGGCCTGGCTGTCCTCCTCGTCCTCCTCTTCTCCATCGTTATCCTCGTCGTCGGGACCATCCGAGTCATCGCCATCCGAATCTTGTCGATCTGCACTGCCTGCTCTTCCGCGATCCCCTGCTGAATGAATTTTCAGAGATACTTTAGATACATCGCTCTTTTCCAGTCTGTAGTTAAACTAACATATTAACCAGTGGTTCCACAAGAGAACAGAGATTCTTATTTAACGAGGAGGCATATTAACACCTCAGACTTCAGTGGAGACTGGCATGGGCATGGGTGAAATCCAGATCCAGGGAAACAGAGACTGGGAAACAAATATGCTCTGAGCGACTGAGACCAGAGAAAGCTTACAGCTTTTCACATTCTTTTTTGTCTCTAAAATTAGATACTGCAATTTCCCCTTGGTAAAGGCCGCTCATGCCGCCCACATGTGCTTGGAGTTAACAAGGGAAGAGGCTGCATTTAGAATCTTTAATTACACCATAGCTTTGCCATTGATCGCAACAGCAACTGAACACAGTCCGGGACAATCGGCATTTAATGGTTGTTGTTATTATTAGTAAACCTATTAATGGGCAGGGTGATCCTGCTGTTAGAAGCCTTGGGCCACTGGTGTAAACATATACTTTAGTGACTGCATTGTGAATGTGTTTGATGAAACGTGAGACCAGTAAAATGTGTCCTCCCTGTGTTTTCTGGTCATTTCTATATTAGAATAAAGATCACCATTAAGAACAGCATGCTTATTTGACCATTTAAAGCTCTGTGCATCACATCTGTTATTTTTTTTTTTTTTAGACCTCTGCAACATCAATGTGATAATTAAGGAATAACAGTTTATCAAATAGCTATTAGGCAATCTATAAATAATAACAATAATACATAATACATACAAAAATACAATAATAATTCATTAGATGAATATAAATAAAATCGGATACATGTTTTCTGCTCACCAGAAAATTACATATAGATTTCTAAGCTTGAAATTACTTTTTAAACATTGAAAGTTGAATAAGATTTTTATTTTATTTATATATAATAAAATAAAGACCTCTGCAACATCAGTGTGATAAATAAAGAATTAATAGTTCATCAAACAGCTATTAGCAATCTATAACAGTAATATATACATTAAATGAATAATAATTCATTAAATAAATGTCAATAAAATCAGATAAATGTTTTCTGCTCACCAGAAAATTATATACAGATTATATACAGAAGCTTGAAATTGCTTGAAAGTACTTACATGTAAAGTTTAAGAAGACTTTTATTCTATTTATTTATTTATTTATTGTTAAAGGCAGGGGTTAAACAATTCTGTGTTCTAAATGGTTTAGTGTTTTTTTTATTATTATTATTATTGTAAACAGTACATTTCAGATGTACCAAATCTGCAGATTCAGTATTCAAACCCAGGCTCAGTTCTTCCCAGCTGTTATAACACATAAACACATGGTTCCTGAAATCTACGGTTAGCATTACCTGAGTCTTCAGTATCCTGGTCCTCAATAACACCAACGGCAACTCCCATCTCCATGCACTTCTTACTATGGGCCTTGGACTTCATGTGCTTTGTAAGGTTTCCTGCGTGAATAAGGGAGGGAGGTGAGAGGGTCAACCCAGGTAGGAGGGGTACACGGGCAGAGGAGTGGCTTATATAAGTCAGACATGTCTGTGAGCCTGAGCTCCATGTTATGGGTGAGTAACTGATAAAGAAGTTTTTAAAGGAACGTGGGCTGCTCTGACACTACACGCTGCTCTGCAGTGCAGCGTGGGTAGACGAGTATGACTGGGATGAATCATTTAGGCCTTTTTTTGAGAGAAGCACAAGCTTAAAAAAAGACATGAGAACAGTTTGCAGAAGACAGTGTTCTTATCTGAGGTTTGGAAATTAAATTGTGTTCTAGCACCAAATACTTAAATATGCATATTAAAAAAATGGCCCCGGGTGTGTTTTTACCATGTAGGTGCTTTTTTTGGTCCAATCAGAAAAAGCATTGTTTATGCCCAATAAGACAACAAACTAAATCTGCAATGCAAAAAAACCCCCAAAAAACAAAAAAAAATCTGCCTCCATAATTAGACTTTTCATGCAAATTACATGTAAAAGTCAACATTTTATTTTAAATAAATGTACTTCTCTAGTCTACTCTTGATTTTATCAGTCAAATTTTAACAAATCTTTTAATTAAATGTCAAACATTTTAACTGCTTGCTCATTTGCAACAAAGCTGAAATTTTGCATATCTATATACAATGAGAATATTTTTAAATAAAATGTTGAATATGGAAAAACATAGTATCAATAATCTGCCCTCTAGACCCTACACCTCAATACCATGTCCAGTTTCAACTGGATATATACTGGATTTATACTGGATAAGTTGCTATATTCTGGTGATCAAATAATAATTTAATGAAGCGTCAACAAAAATATTTTAACAACTTTCATATTTGTAATAAAGCTGAAAGTTTTGTTTTTGAGGACAGTATTACTGACTGGTTATCACTGATTTGTTAAGATAAAGACAAACAAGGATATTTAAGTATTTTAATATAAAAACACAAAACACATATCCATAATTTGCCCCCATAATCAAACAAGTTTCTAAACTGAAATAAAAAAATTAAGCAGTTATTTAAAGCTAATGTACCTCTTTAGCCTACCCATAATCTTTTTTATGCTTTTATCTTGGATGAGTCGAGATGCAATCAAACAATGAAGTGTCAACAAAACCACTGTTAACTACTTCCTACATTTGTAGCAAAGACTAATTATCACTGATAGACTAGTTTAGTGACAAAGGGCAATATTTAGGCAAGCAAGTTTCATAAACAAATAAATAAATAAATAAATAAATTCATAAATAATTGTTTTTATAGGCAGTTTTATATTGGATGATTTTTGGCGCCAGGCAACATTCTAGCAGGAATATAGTTTAATCTCGTAATATATCACATATTCGTAATTTTTTTTTTTGTTTTTACATTTGTAGCAAATCTAAAATACTGTAGCAGTATTTTATAGTTTTGCGGTCAGTCTCGCTGACCGATTATCACTGATTTATTAAGCTCTAAACAACAAAATACAATGAAACGCACCTTTAGTTTTAAAGGAGAAGTTGCACTGTGCACAATGATAGGGTCGAACGTCTGAGTGTGTACGGATGTGTTTGCGCAGCATGCTCGGCTTCTTACAGCGTATCCCACACTCCTCGCAAATATACTTCCCCCTGCCACGCCCCCTCACATACACATACTCTTCATTCGACTTGTACCTGAAAAGCAGAAGAAGAGGTAGAATAAAGACTTGTTAATTCTGTGTTTAATGTCTTAAAAGTGCAGGAAAAGACGTTAAGCTTAGAGAAACAAACGGATACAAACCCTCCATCAAAGATCTTCACTCGGCGAGGCTCAGCTTTAGAAGAGTCAGACTCGTGACTCGACTGAATCTCTGGTTTTGATTTGCTGGTATTCTCAGTAGACAGAGACTTTTGGTTGATCAAAACCTGATAGAATACAAAAATATGTTTCACTATTATGCAGAAACGTAGTTATATTAAATTTATTAATACATTATATAACAGTTATGTTGAGAACAATGGACCTCAATTATTAATATAATTATTAAGAAGGTCTGGGTCAGATTGGTGGTGTGTTTTAAAGAGCAGAATTGTTCACAACTGATCTTATAATGATGATCCCACTGTCATCCTAAACTCAGCACACCTCTAATAAGAAACATTGGAGAATGGCCAAAGAATAATAAAGACTGAGTAAGTAAGTTTTAATTAAAAAAAGCCCATTGTTAATACGAGGGGAAAGAAATCCACTTACCTTTGGCAAGATGTCTTTCAGTTTTCCAGAGTATGTCAATATGTCCGACTTTAAGCTTGTTGTTATAGCTTGAGTGTAGAGTATCTTCTTGGACGTCTGTTTGGAGTCAAAAAGAGACATGACCACTTTGGTGGGAAGGCCCAGTGGATTGGGGTTGTTGTGTTTGACTGCCCAGGTAGAGTAGGCGGAGACTCTCTGATCTGTCTGCTGGATGTGGAGAGACTTCCTTTTCATAAGGAAACACCAGGTAAAGGTCGTAGCCGTTTTGAGACTCGGGAAGGACAGACGATGGCTGTCCCGTGTGTTGACAACAGACACAGAAGAAGCCAACTTCACCTGTCCCTGGAAGACTGGAGGCCTCACTGGGGATTTAGCTGAAGACCATCTCTGCTCTTCAGGCTTTTCCTGTGACTTCAGTGTACTGTTCCCCTGTCCAGTATGGCTTTGCATCGCTGGAGAGGAAAGCATGTCAGACCTCGGTAGGGCCTGCACTGTGGTAGTAGGTGTCCTGCTCTCCATTTCTTGTTCAGTGGTTTCAGGCATCGTTGTCCGAGAAACTGAAGTCTGATTGTCTTTTTTGTCTTCTGCGATTTCTGGCAATTGCTCAGGGGCATCTGTTTCTATTGGACTGTCTACTGGTTCAGTGGTGCAGACCTGTCGAACCAGCATTAGCTTTCGCTGTCTGGTCAAATCTGACATCTTTGAGTTCAGGTAGTTGAGCGACCTGCCATCTGTCAAGCATGCAGCACCATGGTCATCCTTTGCCCGTTTCTGCGTTTTCTCCATGGCAATGTCCAAGCTGTTGGCAGGGGAAAGCATACGTTTACTTGAGGCAGTGGGCTCTTGTTGTGGGCAAAGGCTTACTGATGCCAGTTTTTGAGTACAATGTAATGAACCAAGGGATGAAGCACTCTGGCTTTCACCAACATGGTTCTGGCTAAAAGTCATATTCTTCATTTGGATGCCAACTGATCCAAGTAACCTGCCACTTTGGCCGTCTGGCCTGGTTTTCGGATCATTGTTCACTGCAGGTACGGCAGAGAAACTCTGCTTAGAAGCCACTGTAGATTGTGGCTGTGTATGTTCATGAGTGATAAGAATCTGTGGGACAGCAGTCGTTCCTGATGACATGTGGGAGGCTGCGTTCATATGAGGATCAACAGGCAGAACCACTGAAGCCTTAGGTAGAGTCTGGTGACTTGGTTGGGCTACATACACATTTTGTATCCCATCATTTGACTTTGATACTTTGATCTCATTTGCAAGTGGTATTGTAATGACAGGCAAAGTAATCTGTGCACCCTGCACTCCAGTGAAAGAATATGCTGGACCCGTTAATACAGGATGCTGCAGTTGGTACTTGGGTACAAAGTTTTTCTTATTCTGTGCATCGGAGGTCTTCTGAACGTCTGCTTGACCTGGCACAACATGTACCATAGGTTGTAATGGTTGGCATTTGACGACCCTTGAGGTTTGGTGCCAAGGGTGGGGAAGACCATGGACTTGGGGTTGCTGGGTTTGGCTTCCCAAGTTGATACTTTGCACCATGTGCTCATTCTTCTGCAGGGGTGCTTCCACAGAATGCAAAACAAAAGGCTGAACCAGTGCAGGGTTATTTACATGTAGTGGTTTGTTCTGGGACACGGACAGAATGTTCGTAGAAGGTCCTCTCTGGAGGGAGACCGTTTGTTTACTTGATAATTGCGTTTCCGGCCCAATTTTCAAAGACATCTGACGTACAAGAGGTCCTCTTCTTCTTTCAATAAGAGGCACCTGGGGAGTCGGAGTACACTGTGTAAGTTTGGGCAATATAGTCGTCACTGGTGACAAAGATCTGCCGGGCGACATGTTACTGCAGTCAAAGGATTTGCTACGGTAGTCACAAGAAATCTCTACAGATGGTTGAGTACAGCTGATTTGCTCTGATGCAGCCCTTCTCATCACCCCGGGGACTCCTAGAGTGTTGTTTGCTACAGGGTGACCTTGAACCTCTGCTGGTTTCCGAACACCCTCCACCCTGGATGGGCTGTCTGATCTTGGAGGATCATCCCTGTCAAATGAGGCTGAAATACTGGAGCACCTTGACAAGCTACTGTCTCGACTAAGACTACGAGACAGACTCGACTCAAAGCTGGACTCCCCTGAGGAGTGTTCCATCTGAGCCAGTCTTATTCGCTTCTTCTTTGGTGGGAGTTTTTCAGTTGGAAGTTTGGACAAACTCTCACTCCTCTGAGGCCAGCTGAATGTTTCTGGAGGCTTCTCTGTTGATTCAATCACTTGAGTTTCGTGCTCTCTGTCCGGTTCCTCGGTAACAAGGATTTCAGGGACCTGAATATTGTTCTGCCGCACCAACCTTGACTGACTTGGTGTACTGTTATCAGTAGCAACTGACGAAGTTTGCTTTTCATGATGGTCCATTCCTTGGTTGCCACATTTGGGTGTTGACATCTTTTCATGGTAACTTTGCAAGGACGAACTAAGTGTACTTTCAACATGGCTTTTTGCCGAGTTCTTGGTATCCTTTTCCACGGGATCAACTGGAGACGATCGATCAATAGACTCAGTTGTTTCAAAAGAATTTGGCCGGCTCAGAGAGTTAGTGTGCCGGATGACTGAAGTGCCGCTACCTTGTCTCTGTAGTTCGGCTCTTTCCTTACCGGATGTGCTGATTTGACTCTCTCGTATTGGAGACAGCCTTGACTCTTCAGTGCCTCTTGCAATAAGTTGAATTTGACCCACAAGAGGAGGGTTGCCAGAAGCATGTGTGTGCTGGGTATATGGGTTTCCTGTAAATCCCATGGACATCTGGCAGGAATCAAAACTTCTTGAACATGGAGGAGTAGTCTCAGTTGGAGACTGGTCATCATCATCTCCAACACTTTTCATTTTCCGTCTTTTTCTTATCATCATTGGTTGCTCTGCAATGCTTGGAATCACTGCAGTTCTGCTTAAAGATGGATGCGGTGTTCCACGTGCAAACACATCTGGCTCAATATCTCTGATGGGTACAGATTTATTTTTTGGACCATGCAGTTCGGAGCAATAAAACTTCTTGTGGTTTTCAAAGTTTTCTAATTTTCGGTACCGGTTACGACAGGTCTCGCATTCATACGTCGCCCCTTTGTTTGGTTGGTTCTTTCGGTTTCTTTCTGGTGCATGATCAAATGACTTACTTCGGATTTCATGAGTAATACTTGGTCCATGTCGACCTTCATCCATTGAATGAACAGAAAGGAGGACATGGCCATCATTTGTGGAGAAATCCTCGACTGCAATCTGCCTGACTAAGGTGCGATGTACTGGATTGGGGGTGGAGGGGGCTGAGGAGAACACGTCATCGTTCAGTGAACTAATCTTGTCATCAAATGAATGACAAATCCTTAGAGGATGTGGCTGAGGAGTAGCATTGGGAAGGACGGCTGACTGGCCAGGTGTCGTAGGCATCGAATTACTTCTTGTGATTGGTAAACAGTCCATAGCTGGGTATTGAGGAGGGACAGAGAGAAGGAATATAGGTTTGGATTTATCCGTGGGTGTGAAGGGAGACCTTGGTATGTCTGAGTTGGAACTAGATCTCCTAACAACTGGTTTTAGATCAAACTGAAAAGAGTCTTTGAAAATGTAGGATTTGGGGGAATCTATGCTACCTCTTCTGGAAAGAGAAGTACGTCTTGGTTTGACACTATCAAGTTGCTTGGGATCGACCACAGCCTCGTTATCGGAGATCAACTTTGAAATGCGCTCTTCAAGGGAAAGAGCCTTTGCCTCCAATGGAGGACGCATCTGTCCAGGCAAAACGGGAGGCTTTTCAACAGGTGCTACATGCATGACGGTGCCCACCACAGGGGGAGGTTGAGCTTGTGGATTTTTCATAAGGTCAGTTTCTGCTGGTGGAGTAATCTTGACGAAAGGGCTCGGAGGGCTCATGGCTTGATCCGCACTTTCAGACCGCGAAAAGTAACCAGAGTCCGTGCTTCCCAGACTTCGAGGACTAAGCAAGCACTTGCCTTGAGGCTGCTGAGAGTAGTCAGTTGCTTGCTGTCTCTGAAGTTGTGCATGGCCACTACCTGATGGAGATTTACACTGCTGATCTTCATCCTCACTGATAGAGTCCTGTAGGGGACTCACACAATCCACCTCCTTCACTGAGGACAAGACAGTTACATTTGACCTTAAACTTGCTGCCTGAAAGTCCCTTTGCCTCTGAGCTGTCGCTTGCTCTGGTGTGGGATCTGTAACTCTTGGACTGTCTGCCCTTAAGGGTGAAACATTGACAGGATAAACAACTACTTTGGGGAGAGCAGCCGTCACCTTTGGTTCACTTCCTTTTTGAGAAGCCAAAGGTTTCAGATTCTCAAACATTACAGACTGCTCTGCCTCTCCTTGGGTGCCCGGCACCGTGCCTGAACTCTGCAAGCTGCTCTCGGATAAGGCAGTCAGGCTGCTCTGTGAAGAGTCAGGGTCAAAGTCAGCCGTGTTAACCTCCTCATCACTCTCACCGGTGTCTTCTGCATCTGAATGCGTACCAATGCCTCGGTCAGACTCCTGGGAGAGAGACCCACTTCCAGAGTCTTTTGAAATGAGCCCGAGTTTGATGGCATGGGCATGAGACTTCTTATGCTTGTAGAGGTTACTCTTGGTCTTAAACGAGAAACCACATGTAACACAAGGGTAAGGTCTCTCTCCAGTGTGGGACCGAATGTGCTTCAGCAGGACACTTGGCTTTGCACATGCTCTCTGGCAGTACTCGCAAACGTACTTCCCTTGCTTTTTTGGTTTCTGCTCTTTAGCCGACATGTCACACATTTGATTCATTCCAAAGTTGACCACAGTGGCCACCTGGACGGGGTTAAAGCCTGGTGTTACTGGGACTTGGATGGGGTTGGGGACACTGGCTGAGAGAGACTGGCATGTCTGCACTACAGGTGGCTGGCTTTGAGGCAATCCACCGGGCCCTGAGGGAACTGGCGCGTGAGTCAAAGTAAGAGACGGCCCTGCGCTGTAGCTCTTCTGCAGGCCTGGTTTGTCTTGCTGGCAAAGAGTTGTCATGGTCAAGTGCTGCTGTGAGGACTGCTGAAGTGGAGCTAGAACTGCTGTCGACGCGCCGCTGAAGAACTGTTGTTTTGCTGCATCATATGGCTGCATTAGTGCAGACTGGGACTGGGGACCGAAATTCACTGCTGGCATAGCCACAGAAATCTCAGAACGGGCAGCAGGAATTGATGCAGAGTTCCCGAGTTGTCCAATTAAACTGCGGTTCTTCTTCTCTGTCAGAGTGTTGAAGTCTGGCTCCATAGCCCTGAGCAGGACTTCGAGAGGAGCAGCAGCGTGAGAGGGAGGCGTACCTTCGTCGCTGGTTTTCTGACTCCAGCTCTCGGTCTGCACCGACTTTCCAGCATAAGTCTGCTCTGCACCACTTTTGCTGCCGAGAGCCTGGAGCTCTGAGATGATCAGATCTTTGTCCTCCACGTTTTCAGTCCTGTCTGTCAGTGTCTCCTGCTGATCATCTTCAGAGTCTTGGGTCGATTTTGGCAAACTGTGGGCTGGACTCTTGGAGAATAAACAGGAGGGCGTGGCTTCCTTAGATGAAGCACAGCTTGGTGAGGAAACTGACTTCTTAATTTGTGGCGGTTTCTTGACTGGAGACTTGGGTATCTTCTTTAACTGGTTTTCAGCCACAACCTTTTTCCTCTTCAGCCCTTTGATGCCATCAGAAGTATTGCCAATGCTTTCATTTCTGGCTGTTGGGGGAAAGAAATGATTGAAAAGTAATTTAGAGAACTTGTTCACACAGCAGGACAAAATGAGGTTTTGCAACAGTTTGACATGTTGAGATGTAGAATATCATTAATGAAGGGATGGCTTTTGTTTTGAAATGACTAAATTAGTAATGTATTCATTCTATTAAAGGTGTTCTGCCTGGAAAAAAAGTTTCTGATTGCAATTAATCTGTTTATTAACTCATTATCTGCTCAGTACAAAAGCAAACCATAATCCCATTGAAAAACACCCCAGTTCAAATAAACATTAGATATCGTACGACTAGGTTTTATCTAACAGTAATTAACTATATCAGATGGAACTGTGATTCTCACAAAGCAGATCTTTTCATGTGTTTAGTAATTTTCACATTTATATTCATATCAGACTCTAATAAAAGGAGGATCACTGCACTGCAGTGGAATTCATAACAACAAATGATTATGTAACAAGCAAAAGAAAACACAGATTGGTTTGCAAACACATGGTACAATGTATTTTATGTATTTTATTTATTATTTTATGTACTTTAAATGTTTCAAGTACATAAAAACCATAAAAATTAAGGTAGAGAAAAGACTGTTTTAGAATGAAACTGAATGAAGCTTATTCTCCAGCTGTGTTCTCCAGCTGTGTCACGGAGCATTAAACTACCGATCTGTCAGACCTAACGTTAGATATATAACCACCCAAGATGCACAGGTATCTCTCCCAATTCTACAAACCAAAACAAACCAAAAAAACTAAAGAAAATTTACACACGAACCAAACAGAGATCTATTCTCATCTAAGCCGGTTTCCCTTCAGAGTGAAGCAGCTGAATATTACCCACCACCCTCAGGTTTAACAAACACACAAATAAGATTACCATGCAAATCAGCTCCACAACTAAAACTACAAATAAAACGTCTCTCCAAAAATGATCAAATGCACCTCACATAAGAAGCCGTCACTCGCGCAATGAAACTGCACCCAAAATACCTGTGTAGGAACATCACTCTCTATCAGATGAAAAATCCAGCCTCTTCACTAAAGCAGTTCAAAGTTGACCTCTGGATTCCGTCTCCAAAAGCTAATGTGAAGATGAGTTTCTGTTTTGGGTTCTGGAAGTTCTCCTCTGCTGCTCGATCTCTGAAGCTACTGAGGCCCACGCATCATTATGTTGAAAACCCACTCTCTATCTCTGTCTCTCTCTCTCTCTCTCTCTCTCTCTCACTTTCTCCATCTCTCCCTCGCTCTCGCTCTCTCTCTCTCCCTCTTATTTTTATATCTCAGCCAGCTTTCTCTCGCTATTTCCCTCTTACCAGCACGCATCGGTGTGAGAATACAGGAGAAAATCTGTAATTATTTGCTTCATTTTCTCACTATAATGAGAGCTGTGTGCTCTACCAGTCGTCAGACCTTGAGTACAGGACAGGAATACTTCGCCTGAGCACACGTTTATACTTGCATTCGTTTGCGAGGGAGAAAATGAGCTCGCTATTAGACAGATGGGTCAATCCTTTATTGTATAAAAACTGCAAGGGCTGTAGAACATACCTGGCACTTAAGTCAATGCCTGGCACAAAGTGAATCACAGTTAATATGGCAAGCGTGAATAAGGCTCTCACTTATTCATAATTGCACACAAACAGGCACAATGGAAAACATTTTCCATGCTTGGTCTCCCAGTGGTAATGTACAGAGGGGCTTTTGTGCGTCTCAGGCTGAATGCTTATAAAAAGTGTGTTGCCTAGTTGTAACATCTGAAGCAACCCCTCCCAGATTGGGGTTTCCCTTGTTTGTTTTGATTGGCACCAAGAGTGGTTAGAGAAGTGGCTTTGGGTAGTTCTGCTTGGTCACCGTTTCCTGGACGTTTAAGGAATTCCCCAAGAACTGCCAAGTGTAAGCAGGATTCTATCAGACATGTTTTCCAACAGTAGTGAGTTCTACCAATGCATCATTACAACATCTCCAAAGTTCTCCTCATGGAGTCTAGTATTATTTAGAGTTCTCCTTAGATCAACACCTGGTTTGATGGTGAATCAGGGCTTAATGATGGTAAATCAGGTGAGCTGCTGCTGCTGCTGCTGCTGATGGAGGTGAACACATCCTCCACGCTGTGCTGGCTGGACTGGGGGGCGTCCAGGTGAAACCTGGAAGAACCGAGCTCTGTTCTTTAGACTAGCTCACCGACAAGATCTCACTACTTTCTTCAGAATGAGAAGCTCTTGTTCATTTTAACTCCCCAACTCTCAAACATATTGGGTGGTGCACCATCATTCCACAGCAAACAGTTCCAAAACATCTATGTTGATCTGCTTCAGAGAGTCCTATTCTATTGGCAGTACTACTCTACAGGGACTAGACAAGCTGTGTCAGCAATGGGTGCAATGTAAAGTAGTAAAAAGTGGTGTCCACAAATATTTGGATACATAGTGTCCAGAACAGCAGCTTTACAGAAAAGTAAAATCTCTTGTGATGTTAAAGATCTTATTCCAGGTCATTTTGGAACATAATCAATATTTTACATATCAATATTGGACAGTAGAGACAGTTACTCCAACAAAAGCAGGAATAGCTCTTTTAATACCCTTGATTTCAGCAGGTGTCCCAATACTTTTGTCCAGATAGTATATGAGGTTTCTGCATGCAAATTTCCTATCTTGTAAATATGGTGTGCATCCATTAAACATGTACGTTCCATTTCAAATCTGGCACTCTTTGGCACGTCCATGCATAGCCCAGACTACTCTACTACTGTTAACTATTGCCCACCTTCAGGATTAAAATTTGATAGACAGGCCAAATGACATCACTGGCTGTGGTATTTTCAAAGGGGTTTAGGAATACCTGGCTAACCTCTATTTAGGAGACACGATAAATCTGCCGCCACAATAAACGCAGAGGAAGCCAAGGGCTGGAGAGGCTTAACACACTCTAAACAGGAGCTTTCTAAAAGGATCGGTTTAAGCTGATGAGGTAAGAAGACGATGCCCAGTTGAGTATAAGAATAAAGTAAGGTGAGAAGGTTGACCTGACCTCCTGCGCTGGCTATCAAATTACATCACTTTCTAAGCCTTTTAGCAGGCTCATCTACTGGCAGGATCACTAAACAACTGGGCTGTGTTTTGGCTAGAACCTGGCGATACACATCACGATACAGGAGCTACAATTCAGTTTACTGCAATACTGTGATAAGATACTGCAAATTTTCAAAAAATAAAATTTTAGGATATTAAAAGTATAAAAACACGCCATCATACACATAAAATCTGAGTATAAGAAAGGTGTACTGTTTATCCAATCAGAACAGTGGGATCTGAAGAGTACTACACTGCCCTCTAGTGGTCAGGGTTTAAACACAACACTAAAAGAATCAATGTCTGACACCAGGCTTTACATATTAATCAATAATCAATACTGTGTTTTTGAGAATTGATAAATCATTGCTAAACATATTACATTATTTTCATATATCAGTTTTCTTACACCATTACTGAAAAAGTGGCATACATGTCCAAATGTTTGTAGACACCTGTTCCCCCAGAGCTGCTTTTGAAATCAAGGGTAATAATAGGGAGTTTGTTTTTTCCCACTGCTGCAGCCTTGACCCATCTGCTAAGGCCTTACACTAGATTCTGGATTTCTTAGATTAGGCTGCCTATACAAAATGTTCCTATACAGTGTTTCTAAATACATCCCTCCTGTATATTTTGTGTATATTCATTTATGTATATATGTATATGTATGTATTTATGTATATATATATATATATATATATATATATATAATTTAATTTTTACTAATTTATTTTGTTTAATTTTGTTGTTCTGTTGTTTATTTTTGTTTTTTACTACACATATATATTATCCTGCCCTTCTGTAGAGTGATTTCCTGAGCCTCACCCCAAGCATTTGAATGCATGTATGTCCTGAAATGATGTGCAAGTGACAGATAAACTTGAAGCTAGTGAGGTCAGGTACAGATAATGAATAATTAGGTCTCGATCAAGAGGTGTTGGCTGGAGTTCCAGCACTCTAGAGACTTCTGCTCTACTGCTCCACCACAGCTCAGTGCTGCAGGGCTTTACACCCCTCTACCTACCAGATGGCATTGGGCACGGGGTCTGTAGACTCATGCATGGCTGCTCCAGAGCTTCCTGTTACACTGGCAGTGCTTTTCTATGGTGATTAAACAAGCTGTGCTTGCTCCGTAAAGCAGCTGAACTCACTCATTAACAGCAGTGTCTGGATAGGAATCATCATTAATGATCCCTATTAGCTGTACTTTTCCAAAACATCACAAAAATCAATTC
Organism: Salminus brasiliensis; assembly: GCF_030463535.1. NCBI lineage: Eukaryota > Metazoa > Chordata > Actinopteri > Characiformes > Bryconidae > Salminus > Salminus brasiliensis. Next base: position 51,228,462 of record NC_132880.1, on the reverse strand, counting down.
ATCAAACATTTGCCTTCGGAACGTCCCCAAACTTCTGCTACGCAGCATCACGGCTCGAATGTGTCGCCTGCTTTAAAATAAGCAACCCAAAACATGGGATTTAAATGGATGTCCCTGGAGTTTTGTGGCCAGCAAGAGACTCTACAGTGGTCCCAGTGTGCAGTTTTCCAGGTCTAATCACACGTCTGTTGTGCACCAGGCCTGAAGCCTGTGGTGGCTGCAGCTGGAGGAAAACAGCAGAACCCTCTAGAAGCTCTAATCACCGCTGCAACACAGCAACTCTGCAGCGCCCTCACCAGCCAACAATGGCCCCCACAAATAGCCTGGCGGTCCAGACCACCAGAACACATGTATTCACACACACACACACACACACACACATACAAACACACACACAGACAAAAGAGCCACCAGGAGGTGTGGCAGTGCATCAAGCCCGCTAAAGACACACATCGCTATTTTCAGTCCCCGCTGTTCGTTTGGTTTAACGAGCTGCTGCTGTCAGACGGTGAACGCGCTGTTGTTGTGTATTTTACAACAAGGGGAAGGCCGAGGGAACAGGAGACACGAGGGAATGTGTGTTGGGAAGCTTGGTCTGAGCTAAGTAATGTGTTGTGAAGCGTTTTCAGTCATGGCCGACTAATTGGAGGAAGCCATAACTCAACGTTTATGGCTGGGAGGTTTTGGTTTGGCCTTTTCCAATTACTTTTAGATTTACTTCCAAATTACACATCTACCAGTTAATGTTTCGCTTGCGTTTTTGGTAACTTGGTGCACAGGCTTATGGAATATGACGTGTGTGTAATGTGCACTGTGTGTGTGCAGCACTTTTCATCTTCATTTTTGATGTTTTTAAGTTTGTAATATATAATGGGAGTCTGGCAGCTGTGTCAGAATTTCATAATGAATGAAATAAACCGAATAAACAGACATGAAAAAATCAGACAAGCTGTTTCTGTCTTTATCTGGCTTTTAATAGACATAAATCTGAACCAGTCTGAATTTAATATTTATTTAATATAAACAACAAATAAATGAAATAGGAGTTTTGTTTATTAACAGTTAACATTCATAATGCCTTTTTCTCCAATTTATTCTCCAATCGGAAAATCACCCTCAAACCCCACCCGTTAGCTACAAATCCTCCATATGTCATATAATACTACCTGCACTGTGAGGGTGAAAGCAGCATGTTGTCACAATCATAAAAAAAACCTTTTTTTTACTTTATAACTTGTGCATCAGATTCACTGATACATTTTCTATTACTGCAAAAAAGTGAGGATTACCTTTCTGAGCAGCTTTGGGCTCCTTGAGCTCCTTCTGTGCCTCTTCAATCTTATCTGCAACAGAAAAAGAGAAAAAAAAAAAATATTTAATCATATTTATCTCCAATCCATAAAACAGCCTAAACTAACAATACAGAATACATCATATAACATATACAGAAAGAAATACAAATATACAGAAATATAGTAAATTTACAGAAACAAAGCGGTATGAATTATGGAGCTCTAGACCACTTACAAATATGCTACATTAACACTCACTGTGTGTGAATTCTTTGTTCTTACTTATTTAATTGGTTTATATATATATATATATATATATATATATATATATATATATATATATATATATATATATATATATATACACACACACACCTACACATATATAGATACCACTATACAGTTTTTACTATAAACTGAGATATAAACCATGTACAGTACAGATATTAAGCAAAATATTAAATTCAGTCTGATCCACAAACTGATAAAAAAACTTCATCCATTAGAAATGTGTGTAAAAATGAAAGCTGTCATTTGTTTAAAAAAAACAGATACCCTGTCCTGACTTCCTTTAAATATCTCCCTCGGGGGGGCATTTGTTTTTTTATAATCTCCTACATTCTCATATGCGGAGGAGACATTTCATATTTTCTCCATCTCTCCTGGTGTGTAGGAGGGTGTTACATATGAGTGTGCACAATATTGGAGTGTAATTAATGATCATTATATAAGCTGGAGCTGGCCGGTACAGTGTGAGTGTGTGTGTGTGTGTGTGTGTAGGGGGGAGTATGGGATGATCTCTTTTTCTCCTTTCACCCTCACAGGCTTCAAACACACACACACACACACACACACACACACACACACACACACTATATATATATGCTGTCATGCACAAAAACAACAGTTCAAGCAAACCAAGGTGGTCAAAAAGCAGAAAAGTTGCCATGAATGAAAAATGTTTTCACCACAAATCTGCTCTACAAAAAAAACACATCATCACTGTCCCACAAAAACCTTGTATCTCCGGATCAGCAGCTTTACAGGAGAAAATAGCCCTTCTTCACTTTCAGTGGAAGTCAGTGTAAAAGATTTTATTCAGCCTCATTTTGGAGCATTTCTATTGGTTCGTTCATCATGAAATTCTGCTACAATGTAAAGAACAACTGCAGATTCACATTCTGGAGAAAAGTGAGAAACAGTAAAAATGGAGATACAGGATTTTTACATAACAGTGATGATATCGTTATCAAATCAAAACTTTATAAGATTATTTCTGCCAGAAGCTCTGAGTGATCGGGGTATTCCTAGCCAATGGCTGATGGCAAAACTGCCAGATTTCATTTTTAATGAACTAAACAGGGATGCAATAATTTCAATAATGTAATAATGCATCTGCAGATCTGTTTATTTAAATAAAAGCAATATTTCATATTTGATGGAGTATTTACTGTATTCCTGAAGAGCAGAATGTTTAGGTGACCGAGTTCTTCACTCTTTACAGAACTGCATTGCTGTCATATTTATTTTTTGATGTAACTTGATGATATTTTACATTATTATCCTGTCCTTGATTTTATTTTCTTAATTTGCATTTTTATAAATATATTTATTTTTGCAATTCCCATTGCATCCACTAACTTGCACTGCTGTAATGTGTGGCTTTCCTTCTGGGATTAATAAAGTGATCTACAATAGACAAAAGTATTCGGACACCTGCTCATTCTCTGTTTCTTCTGAAATCAAGAGTATTAAAAAGAGTTGATGCTGCTTTTGTTGGAATAACTGTCTCTACTGTCCAGGGAAGAAGACTTTCTACTAGATTTTGGAGTAGAATTGCTGTGAAGATTTGATTGCATTCAGCAACAACAGCGTTAGAGTTTATCTGCTCCAGAGAGTCCTATTCTATTGGCAGCACAAGACAAGCTGTGTGTATTTACACACCTGTGTTAGAAATGGGTGCAACATTTATCTTCAACCCCAGTTTTATAGACCCTAGAATAGAACCCTGTGGGACTCCCCAATATCGGCTAAACTAAACAATTCCTAACAGTTAAATAATAACCACGGCTTTCAATGGGTTAATGTTGTGCAAGCCCAAATGAAGAACATCAGATATCGGCATTGCTCCACATTCCCCATATCGGTGCGTCCCTAGTTACGAGAAGGCATCCGTTTGTTTGTTGTCTCGCCACATTGAGACGCAAGGGAATAAACCAGCTTCGGAAAGGAACCTCGGAAAAGAGCTGATGCCTCTGAAACAGCCGCGGCAAATGTTCGTCAGCCGGGATTTGGTGAGAATGTGTGGTGTGTTAAAGTACACAGTGCTGCCGGGAAGAGTATGGGGAGAGGGAGGGCTGGCGGGGGAACCCATGTCCGAGGTCAGAGTATTATGTCACCATGAGTGTACTGCAGTCCCACCCTTCTCTCTCTCTCTCTCTCTCTCTCTCTCTCTCTCTCTCAATTAACCACCTCCCCCTGCTCCAGGAACACTTTTTACATTACATAAGACCAGCCCGCCCCAGCAGCACCACCACCATTAACCACTGTGGCATCTGTCACTAAACAAAAACACAGTAACCAGGACACAAGCTGTGTACACACACACACAGGCTGCACGGGATGGGCAAGTGAATGTGTATTTGCCAGAGAACAAACCCTCCAAAATAAACCCTCCCCTCATCCCAGCGTTCATCCGCCATCCATCCTTCTCAGCGGGCCAAACCTGACCCCAGGCAGACCTGTGTCATGGGCGATGTCGCTCAGCCAAACTGCGAATAACAGAACATCAGAGGCCGGGGAGGGGATTTCGGAGCCTTCTCTCCTCACACTTTTTCAGCCCATCTGTCTTCCATAACCACACTCCCCTGAGCTGGCCTGATCACGCACAGATCTTACGGGCTAACAAAGTAATGGCTCTAAACGAGGGCTCGGATTACGGCTGTTAAATATGTGACCGCTAACGGGAACCCCCGTCCGGTGGGAGCTTTGCAGACCTGCCAGGGCGAGGCTGTGGTCAAGCTCGGCATGGGTGTTACAGCGCAACGCTGAAATGCTCGGTGCAGTTCCAGAAATGAAGACGGACTACTGTTGAGCTAAGTGCCACAATTGCATCACTGACAGAGGTAATGGCTCTTCTGAAAGGGTGAGATGTTCAGAAGCCAAAATATTGGTGTTCAGGATATTTTGTTTGCATCTAATGTGAGCAAAGACCACCAGGTTTCTCATGTTTCTCAGGAAACCTGTGAGAAACCACATAAGCAAGCCTATTCAGCCTATTCAGGACTTAAGGCAAGTGTGTGGTGGTTTAGGCTTGCAGTTTACAGGATGATGATGATGATGATGATGATGATGATCCTTTTTCAGTAGTAGATTGAAAGCTGGAATCAAAGCTCCTCGAGACATTAGAAGGCATTAGAGCCTTAGAGCCCGAGGTACGTACACCACCTGACTGAGGCCCAGAGTTAATGAGGTACAGGGAAGGGTACAGGACTAACAGTGTGCAGAGATCAGAAGAACGAAGCCAGTCCTCCTCCTAAAGGAAGGGGGGATGGGGGTCATGATGTGAAGGTCTGCATGGTGCACAGTTTCAACTCGGTCTTTACTGCTGAGACAATCACCACGCACTGCCGCACTCACTCAGCTTTGACGGTCATCCCAGTGAAGCTGTTCCTCAGATACTGGACGATACGGAGAAGATTTACTGTAAGAAATACAGTACAGTGTGAGCAGGGTCCACCTCAGTTCCTTCTGATGAAGTGCAAAAACATTATGGTCTGGTGACCTCGCAGGAAGTTGAAGCCGAGGCAAAATAAGAATGAAACAAGAAGTGAAACATAACCAAAACACACACACACACACACACACACACACACACACACACACACACGGTCATGGTGTGACTAGTTTACAGTAATGCGATCTCCATCCAGCTTCTGCTGCCCAACATACAGGGGGGTCTTGTACGTATTTTAAAAGCTCAAGACTGCTGTATCCTCTGTAACCACTGCCCCCAAACAGCTGTTCAAGCTACGTAACCTAAGCACTAGTCCAGGGGCAGCTCCTCTGCAGTTTCAGAGGATCGGGATGGGACCTTTAACCCTTAAAAGTCAACAGAAATGTACGAGGAGATGAGGAGATGAGGTCACTGATAATTGTTGTCGTTTTCTGACACCGAAAATGGATCATCAGCTCATTTTGGAATGATAATTAATAAATTAGTAAATAATAATGTAAACAGTAATTGTACATATAGGCTTTCAATAGACTTTAACTCTCACACTCATCAGCCATAACATTAAAACCACCTGTCTAATATTGCATAGGGCACTAAAGGTGGAGTCTTGGGCACCATAAGCAACAACTGTCACTCCATGGAGCACTTTTGGTAAGTCAGTACTGACCACTGCCAGGAAGACCCCACAGGACCTGCCTGGTAATATTCTGGAGATGTTCTGACCCAGTCATTATCTAGAACATCACAGTCTGGTTCTGGTCAAAGTGTCTCAGATTCTTACGCTTGTCCATTTTTCCTGCTTCATCACCTTCATCATCTTCAAGAACTGACTGTTCTTCACTCACTGCCTAATATGTAGATCCACCCCTCGACAGACAGGAGACACTGGACCCAGATCAGCAGTGTTCTTCCTCTACTTCAGCTGGCAGTGGTTCTAATCTTACGGCTGATCCAAGGGGGTAAAACTACGCTGTTTAAGGAGGAGGGTAGGTGTAGAGGAATCAGCGGCCCACTGATGAGAAGATAAGAAGGTCTTTGTGAAGAATGTAGTCAAGGCAACATTCTTAGGAGGCGGTGAAGGTTTGCAAACGGGTGCTTTGGTCATCAAGCGAGTGCTGAGAATTCCCCTGGTTACCACTGCAAAGACGACCAAGAATCCTCGTCACCTGCCAGTCGCACACGTGTGCTAATGAGCCGGCAGCTAATGGACATTTAATGCGCGTAGAGTCTAGCGTTTTAATGACTGGGTGAGTAAAAGCAGTGCGGGGGCGGCGAGACTTGCCACTTTGGAGCTGGTGACATCACCGTTACGGCTCTTCCACTTAAATTTGGATCGGTTTGCGTCATTACCACCCCGTCACGACGAGCCATTAAGCCAATTTTAGCCCTATGTCGCTAAGAGAAAATGAAAAGTCAAACGTATTTAATCAATCAGTGTTGCCCGTCTCGCGTATCCGCAGAGAGACAGTTAGCAGAAGCATGAGAACATTTCTAAACGCTGACTGCACTGAAGAGTGCACCCCTCTCTCACGGCAGAGTCAAAGAGAGAGAGACAGAAATAATGCCACAGTCTTAATTGCTGCGAGTGAGTGGTGAATCAAGCCTCTTCAGGTTTCACAGACCCTTGGACTAATGAGCGATCTGGAGTCACGGCAAATCTCTTAACAAGTATAATACCTTTCATTAACGCATTAAAGCTAATGGTTATACCATACACTAAATGGACTAAAGTATTGGGACACCATTCACTGCTTCTTCTGAAATCAAGCGTATTAAAAGAGTTGATACTGCTTTTGTTGGACCCGTTCTGTCCAGACTCTCTACTAGATTTTGGAGGAGGATTGCTGTGAGGATTTGATTGCATTCAGTTACAAGAATGTTGGATGATGATCACCACCCCACCTCACCCCCAAACCCAACTCATCCCAAAAGTACTGGATGGAGCTCCTCCACCATCATTCCAGAGAACACAGCACCTCCACTGCTCCACAGCTCCTCAATGCTGGGGGGCTTTACACCCCTCTAGCCCACGCCTGGCATTATTAGGCAGCATGGAGCCAATAGGGTCATGATGTTGATCTGCTCCAGAGAGTCCTATTCTATTGGCAGTTCTTCTTCTCTACAGGGACTAGACAAGCTGCGTGTGTGTGTGCATTTGCACATCTGTTTCAGCAATGAGTGCAGCTTAAAGTATCATATGGACATATGTAATATTTCACTCAGCTAATGAACTTGGGCTATTTTGAGACTTTGAGACTCTTGGTTATTCAGGGCAGGATCCTCAGAGAAACCCGCCCCACTCGACATCCGTGGCTTAGTTCCAGTTAGCTTCCTCATGCGGCATGTTTGGACAAACAGCAGAATAGACAGCTAAAGGTTAAAGTCATTTGCCTGATAACATGACTTGTTATGGCGCATTGAAAGTGATGGCTAGCATGATTAGAGCACACACACACGCAAACACACACATACACACACACACACACACACACACACACACACACACACACATACATACACACACAATGGAGCGTGAAGATACATCAGGGGATGTACAGTCGATGCCTGACCAAGCATGAAGTTCCTACATGCAGCCTGTGTGAGAGAGTGTGTGCAGGGAGGTGCAGGTCTGTGTGTAATACATGGACTGTCGTTTCTTTGCTGAGTCACGTACAAAAGTAGAACTACTGTTCAAGAACACACACACTTCCTCACACACACACAATGTGTAAACAAATGTAGCGGGTTACTCTTAAGAAACATGACAGGCACAGAGTCAGCCTAAGTCTATTTAAATAACCTGATGTTTTCTTTATTGTATCATTTAATATTGTAATAATTTCATAAAAATGTAAAAAAACACCAGAATGTCAGATTGTGCTCTTGACTAATAAAGTAATAACGAGTAATGATGTGATAACTTCACTAATGTGATAACTTGTCTAAATAATATAATAATATAATATTACCAAATAATGACTTACAACTTATAATGTAATAACTTGACAGATAATGTAAAAACGGTATCATGCCTACTAAATAATTCAATAATGACTAAAAGTAATTTAGTCATTTTAGTAATAATAATTTGCCTGGAAATTAACAAATAATTAAACAATTTGCCCAATAATATAACATCTTGTCTATTAATTTCATTTATTTTACAAATATTGGAATGTAAAATTATTTAAGTAATAACTTGCAGTAATGATGTAATACAGGATCTATAAATAATAAAAGTTTTACCATTTTTGTTTTTAACACATTTTCAGGTTGGTCATTCGTAATACCCCATATTAATTAAGTTATATTAATTACCTCACATTAATAAGTTAAGAGCATAAATGTTACATTTCTAAGACTAATTACGTTATTGTGAAATTATGACAATATTACCATATATACACATCAGTGTTATGAATAAAAGTAATGCTACACAGTAAAATGTGTGTACATGTAATGTTGTTTAGTTACTAGATATTTTGAAGCAAATATAGTCTTTTACTACTTTATTAAAACATTATCTTGCTATGGTTCACTTTTCATTCTAATTAAGACAATTATAAAATAACTGAATTGTATAATTATAATTTCCTCAGTAAATCACTGATATTATAATAAACACTAATAATATCACTCCTACAGAAGGTGGTGGAGGTTCTCCATCACTGTGTTCATCATTAGAACATCTCCAGAGTTCTCCTCATGGAGTCTAGTATTATTTAGAGTTCTCCTCAGATCAACACCTGGTTTGGTGGTAAATCAGGGCTTAATGATGGTCAATCAGGTGAGCTGCTGCTGCTGCTGCTGCTGCTGATGGAGTTGAACACATCCTCCATGCTGTGCTGGCTGGACTGGGGGGCGTCCAGGAGAACCCTGGAGGAACCGAGCTCTGTTCTTCAGACTAGCTCACCGACAAGATCTCACTACTTTCTTTCTTCAGAATGAGAAGCTCTTGTTTCTCCTTTTTACTGGATTCATGTTCAGCTGCTTTATCTGATCTGATGAGATCTGGAGCTTCTGCTGTAGAACCCTCTCACTGCTGAGAGATGGGGGGTGGAGGAATAGAATTAGGGGACGTTATATAGAGCTAAAATTTACATCTAGTAAATTTCAGGAATATTGATTTTAGGTAGTGTTTCTCTGACTGATGATGACACTCAGATCTTGGGTCTACAGATGGGTAGAGTTGGACGGTGTGTCGTGAGAATGACTTTCAGTCTCCAGCTTGGGGAAACGGAACCAAATAAAACACTTCAGCTGCAGATTTCTAGCAGAGCCTTCTAGCTGGATGACATCAGAAGGAGAGTCATGCACACACACACACACACACACACACACACACACACACACACACACACACACACACACACACACACAGACGCAACAGAATTCCCGGAATTCTAAACACATGGCATTCTCCATCCTGGAGTTCCCCCTAAACACACACACACACACACAAAGAAGTTGCACCATAGCCATTTGTGTGTGTGTGTGAAACTGCCCGGGTGCCTCACTCATTTCCATGCTCTCTCCAGAGTCCCTGAACTCACACACTCCTTCATTCGGTGTGTGATTTCTATTCACGCTCGTTATGCTTTTATTAGACACTTTTATTTCCCTTTGTGGTCGACCCTGATGACCCTGGCGTTCCCGGCCCATGAATCAGCCCCCGCTGGGAAATGTCAATTGCGCTCCGGATACCAAACACACAGCCGAGCTTTTAAACACAATCAACTCAGGACGAGTACTGGGAACAAACAGGTTATCCTGGGCTGGGAAGTGTGATCCAGCAGAAAGGAGAAGCTCCAGCACAGCTGCAGATCAGGGGCTCTGACCAGTGGAACAGGACGGGCGCCGAGAGCCGGAGAGAACTGTGATGAGATTGCAGACTCTGAGCACTTTAGGAGGGGCTTTCCCAGAACTACAGTCAACCCCCCCCCCCCCACCACCATCCCCCATTACTGTCACACAGAGATGGAGAGAGAGAGAGGAGGGTGGGGGAGTGCAGGGCAGACTGGAGCTTCTATTACACATCTGCTCATCATCCTCGAGCTCTTCCTCGCCCTCGCTCTGCAGCTCCCACTCGTCTCATTCTATAGGGGCGTAGACATGCACATACTTTCAAGTTCAACAGGATTTATGGTTGTGAAAGTTCATTTTTTAGATGTTATATATGAAAGACTATAAACACACAAGTAAGACTTTACCTGGATGGTCCATTACAGCTGCCTCATAGGCGCTCACCTGACATTCATCTAACATTCAGCTGAATCTGTATTTAATACAACTGAACTCTACGCTGAATGTGAATCACTGTCTATTGAATGTAACCTGCACCTAACCCTAATCCTAACCCTAATCCTAACCCTAATCCTAACCCTAACTCTAATCCTAACCCTAATCCTAATCCTAACTCTAACCCTAACCCCTAATCCTAACCCTAATCCTAACTCTAACCATAACTCTAATCCTAATCCTAACCCTAACTCTAACCCCTAATCCTAACCCTAACCCCTAATCCTAACCCTAACCCTAACCCCTAATCCTAACCCTAACTCTAACCCTAACCCCTAATCCTAACCCTAACTCTAACCCTAATCCCTAATCCTAACCCTAACTCTAGCCCTAATCCTAACTCTAACCATAACCCTAACCCCTAATCCTAACCCTAAATCTAATCCTAACTCATACTCTAACTCTAATCCTAACTCTAACCCCTCATTCCTAATCCTAACCCTAAATCTAATCCTAACCCTTACTCTAACTCTAACCCTAATCCCTAATCCTAACCCTAACTCTAACCCTAATCCTAACTCTAACCATAACCCTAACCCCTAATCCTAACCCTAACTCCAATTCTAACTCATACTCTAACTCTAACCCCTCATTCCTAATCCTAACCCTAAGTCTAATCCTAACCCTTACTCTAACTCTAACCCTAACCCTATCCCTAACCTTAACCTTTAGGGTTAGATTTAAGATTTAGATTAAGATTAGGGTTAGGGATTTTAAAGATGAATCAAAATTAAGGTTAGGTGAGCATCTATGAGCCATCTATAATCGACCATCCAATAAAATGATGCTAAAATTACAAAACATAAAAATATTAGAAAAGTAGCAAAAAAAAGAATCTAAAAATTAATGTACGGCGCTTTCTGACTAGAATAGAATTGGAAAGACAGAATGTGATGGTCAAACAGATAAACAAGTATGTTTATATGTATTTGCATGGAACTGTATATACACGGCCCAAAGCAAAACGGTAGTTGAGGCCTAAAATTCCTGAAAGCTGTGGACCAAAAAGCTGATACTTATGGTCCAAAACTCTTGAGAGCTGTGGCCTGAATTTTGTGACGGGTTTTGGACCAAAAACATTGTGGCCTAAAATCCGCAACAGCTGTGACTCAAAACTCAAAATCCAGCTGTGGCCAAAAGCACAAGTTAGTTATGTGCAAACTTGATAGCTGTGGCCCAAATATCTGCTACACCCAGCCCAAAAACTGTGCCTCAAAATTCCAGACAGCAGCGACACACCAGCCCTGACAGCCGTGGTGTAAACACCCAGATAGTTGCCGGCCAAAATCCCAACATTTGGGGCCCAAAAACCAAGTCAGTTGTGGCCCAACAACCTTGAAAACGTAGATAGACGCTCTGTGTGTATATATATGATGGTCTAAGACAGACTGGGATACTTTTGGATCTTTTAACATTAATTCAGTTTGTAATAAAACACACCTCTGATGATCACTTTAACATACGTTAGGATTTTATTCCAGCAACTGTGGATTCCATTTTTTTTCTATTGATGTTTTTACAGCACATCGGCTTAAACACATACAGTGTCTGACATTGTGTGTGTGTGTGTGTGTGTGTGTGTGCTGGAGTCAGAGACTGAGAAACCATGCTGCAGACTCCGGTAAGCACTGCAGAGCTCTACTCTAGTTGACGGAGAGGACTTTTATTTCCCGAACCCTTTAGTCTTCAGACAACACGCCACACAGCACAATCCAGCACATTCAGCTCTCACTGCAGGTTTGGGGAGGCTCTCCGAAAAGCACGAGTGGGGGCTGATGGAGACCTGCTTTTTTATGTGTGTGTAAGAGTGGGTTGTGGAGAAAGCAAGACCATTACTTAGTGCCCAAGGCTATGCTTAATAATGCATGAAGATAAAGAGAGGATTGGGTTCAGAGAGAGAGACAGACAGACAGACAGACAGACAGTCTTAGAATGCACAACCACGTGTGGCGATCTCACAACATGCACCATCTCTGCACAGCTCAAGATACAGCGCACAGCCTAACCTTTCAAACACAGCCGACCTGTTATATAATATAGAGAGCCTATAGTTACTTACACGGATATCATCACTGCCTTTCCCCGTGTCTCCAAAACAGCTACTTTACAAAGTCAGGTTGGAGCATTTCTATTGGTCCAATTCGTCATGAAATTCTGATACAGTATTAAGAACAACTGCAGATTCACATGGAGATGCAAGACGAAGAGTTTGGTTTTGTAGAAACGATATAAAAGTGTCCATAAACATATTATATATGTATATATATATATATATATATATATATATATATATATATATATATATATATATATATATATATATATATGTAGACACCCCTTGTAATTCAGTCCCTGTAGAGAAGAAAAAGTATTGCCAATAGAATAGGACTCTCTGGAGCAGATCAACATCATGACCCTATTGGCACCATGCTGCCTAATAATGCCAGGCGTGGGCTAGAGGGGTATAAAGCCCCCCAGCATTGAGGAGCTGTGGAGCAGTGGAGTAACTGTGTTCTCTGGAATGATGGTGGAGGAGCTCCATCCAGTACTTTTAAGGTGGGATGAGTTGGGGATGATGAGGTGGGGTGGTGATCATCATCCAACATCCGGACCTCACTAACGCTCTTGTCGCTGAATGCAATCAAATCCTCACAACAATGCTCATTCTCCAAAATCTAGTAGAAAGTCTTCTTCTCTGGACAGGATCAGCTCTTTTAATACTCTTGATTTTAGAAAAACAATGGATGAACAGGTGTCCCAATACTTTTGTCTATATATAAAGACATTTTCACGATATGTATTATTGTTAAGATGCAGACAGAATAATGCACCAGAAGCAGCATATTTCTATACCCCCCCATTACCTAACACAAACACTACAACCCTAAGCATCCACCCCAAAGCATGTTGTGTTGTGTTTGTTGAGTATTACACACACACACGCACACAGACACACACACAAACGCACACGTGTGCGTATGTGTGCGGCGAGGCTGCCCCCGCAGGAAGCAGTGGGCGGCAGCAGCGGTAGACAGCATTGCTGCTGATTGTTGAGACAGCGTGGGCACGCTGGTGAAAAATTGATACAGCTCGTCGTCAGGAGGAGGGAGAGGGAGGAAAAAAGGTGAGGAAGAGGAGGAGAGGAGAAAGGAGCTGAGAGGAGGCGAAGCAGAACACACACTGTTCACTGCTCGCTCATTAACCCTGTTTACGACTGCTCTTGTTTAATGCTGGTGCAATAAATAAAACACACAGATCAGCCAGAACATTAAAACCACATCCTTCCCACAGCGCAGGTCCCCAGTGTGCTGCAAAAACAGGTCTGACCTGACGAAGGCATGCACTCCACAAGACCTCTGGAGGTGTCCTGTTGCATACGGAACACCAAGGCGTTATCAGCAGATGTGAGGTGGGGGGGGGGCTCCATGAGCATCAACGAACACCCATGACCAACAGCTCCCCTCCTTGGGGCACTTTTGGTAGGTCCTGATCGCTGCATACCGGGAGAGAACACCCCACAGGACCTGCCTGCTGATGTTCTAGAGATGTTCTGACCCAGTCATTATCTAGAACATCACAGTCTGGTTCTTGTCAAAGTGTCTCAGATTCTTACGCTTGTCCATTTC